>NW_019213235.1:158021-182619 GCF_002532875.2 Varroa jacobsoni | reverse complement strand
CTTCCATTCGCAGTCTGTTGACTGAGTTCCTATATTTATAGTATGTAGACAGAGATATATATATATATATATATATATATATATATATATATACGTGTGTAGTAAGTAGAGATCTCCTTTTTGTCCTGTGCGAGTCTGTATGTATATGTCATATTCCATGATGCGTGTATTACACTACAGTGATATATAGGCGTAAGAATTGCATACCTGTTCCGTGTGCATGTAAGTGGCGTGTATGCCTGAATCATGTATGTGTCTCGCATCATAAAAGTAACATACATTACTCTAATGAAAAAAAAAAAGCTAAGGATGGTTACTGTTAAAAAAAACTGAGTGAATGGTTGGCAGCCAAACATCGCTTAACACTAAAGCTTTAACAATACCAGGTGTTATTGCTTGTGAAGATGAAATGAAAAAAAAGATAAAATGTAACAGAGCATATTTTTTGCTCATTCAAAATCAAACGGCTTTGTCTACCTAATCAAGTCACTGACTAACCAATCAAGTGCCGATGTTCATTTTAGAATGACGATAATCACGCATGATTCTACGATAGCGCCAAGACTAACAAGTATTCAAAAGTACCCAAATGAAAGAGTATCTGTTTCCTTTGATAGGGAGAGCCCTACTATTGTATCTTGATCCGTCGGCGTAAATCGAGTCTATCGTATACGATAGGCGTCGATCTGTAGGTAGACTGACGTAAGTACTGTGCCTTTCAGTACATTGGGTTGATATAATTTTTCAGTGGAAAGAGATTGAGATAGCCTGGTGCAGCGCTTCCTATCCCATAATATCGTACTGTGCTAAGCTGTCGGGACGTTCTGGAGATGAGTTCGTATGTGCCACATATATATATATATATATATATATATATATATATAGCTATCATTCATGCAGGACACGTCTCCCGACAGATATCAACCGCACAGGTGCTAGATTTTGGCCGCTAAAAATCTGACACAAGTACGAATCTCTCGAAGTATGATAGCCGGCTAGCAGAAGGTGACGTAACAGGTAGAACATAAGTCACAGAAAACGTACAGGCAACCCTAACTACAACAATAATTTTAACCACAGCGGCGACAGCAAAAGGTACATTGCGAGATTTTTCCTTTGCGTGATCTACCGACAATACGCGCTCTATATTTCTACGAAGCTCTCACCCACAATGGGTGTCTAATCTACATTTATACATGTACTAAAAACATAATATATATAATGAAATGGATTGACTGGATGCGTGATTTCCAGATGAGTGATTTCAGGATTCGCCAAACTATCGGATCTGTGAATAGTTTTGCTTGAATCAGTGTTCTGCAATTATGGAGAGGGAACCACGACCTCCCGTATAATTTTTAATGGAAGTAGGTGCCGAAGGTAGCAACGGAACGGCAGACGAAAATTTCCTTAATATACATTTTTAAAACAATAACTAATGCTCAGGAAAGTAATACTTCTTTTTTAAAAATATATTATTTAAACTAAGCTCCTGATCTGCCGTGGTCTACCGCAGTAGCATGTGTCGATTATGAGGCCGTGCTTATCTTTTCTCGACAAGGTTTACCTCGTATGAATGGCGTTTACGTTTTTTTCTTTCTATCCCGCTGAAGCACTAGGTAATATGAAGCAAGTGGCAAGAGGAGCTGGATTAGGTTCTTCCGTCTTAAAAATACTTATTCCATTGCAAGCGAGACCGTAGTCAGCTGTCAGTTTATGTACACTTTGAGATCTGGGAAAGACGTTGCAACGACGCATAAATGAATGCAGAAGGCATCATGAGCGCCATGCAGTGTCACCGGACAATGGAAATCGGAGATGGACGGTCCATTTTTCTTTTAACTAACTCGTCTTAGGAGCTCAAGAAGCTCAACAGAAAACAAGCAACAACCTTGAGACCACAACGCTGTATAGGCAAATGACATATATGTCTATTGATCTTAATGTTATTCTCATGGTAATTTACGAGCACCTTATACAGATGGAACGTGTGAAAAAATTTTCTTACCATACCTTAGAAGCAGAAAGGTAGAAAACGATTGGTTCCGTAGTGATATTTTACGCTTGGTATGGATGCCATCTAATGATAACTGTAGCATGATCTCTTATAATATCACCGACGTAAATGAATTTTCACTGATTTTATACCTATTAGTTGGGTCGATCGCTATGTGCGATGCGGCGACACGAATGCGATCCGCCTTGATCTTGTCTTGGTGTAGAGGTTTGCAGCTCTTCTTTCCCTTCACTCATGTTGTTCATTCATGTTGTTTTTTGCACATACTTACCATATTCCGATAAAAACTTAATTCGTTTGTCAATAATTACAAAATTTCCTTAAGTATCTTTTATATATAATAAGGCTGCAACTACTCATTAAGCACGAATTAACTGATTTTTAGGGGTCGAGTTAAGTTTCCACTTGCCCAATTTGTGCACACACATCTATGTGACGGGGTGTAACCAATGGTATCTTATATAATACATAATTATAGTTTACATGAAAGTGGAGTACCAATCGATATTAACAGAAAAGCTCGCAAACTATAGTATGGAAATGAGAACTACACGGATGATTCCTAACGAGAGGCACTTCAAGACAAGGCTTCTCCAACAAACGATGTCCAATTCAACATAAACTTGCCCTTATTAAATATGGAAAACTACCCTCTAAAATAAACTTAACGCTACACGTTTGAGCGGCTAAAAAAAGCATATCTTATAATATTATCAACATAGTTTCACGCCTGATATATACATTGATAGTCACAATTTCACCATATCTGGGCGCTGACTTGACGCCTCAATATTCCGTAATGTATGTTCACTTTATTTGTTAAAGCTAGACCGTTTTGTGCGATAAGGTTTAATTATTGGATTGAACTGGGTTAGCCCAGGAGCTTTCCTTTCGCCGTCTTTTTTGTTCTAGCTCATCATTTCAGTCCGGCATACTTTGGGCTGTGGATGTGGAACTCTTTGATTGAACTAACCATTTAACCAATACACAAGCGTGGACATAGATACTTTGCTAGTATTACCTCGAATGAGTATAGTCATAATATAATATATAACATGATATATATAATAATAATAATATGTTGAGCGTTCACCTAAGAATGGCGCTGAACTTAAAATGGTCCCCTAGTGACCGAACGGAACCTGCGCCCACCTTGTAAATGGTGGTTAAATAGCACCTGAGTGACTGAATGAACGAATATACTTACAAATTGCGCACCTGTGAAAACACAGTGCACTACAGAATATGAGCAGAAAACAAAATACACAAAAACAGAATCTATTTAAAAATATAAAGAAAATCAACGTATCTATTAAAAAAATGCGCGTAATAAATGTAACAAACGATACGCGAGCGTATATGTGAAATAAACAAACAAAAAAAACTGATATGAATGAAATAAATGCCAAAAATACGTATTGTGGTAATTAACGATTAAGTGTTATTTATTGAAGAAAAAATTATGTATGAAGATATGTGCTTGCCATTAAAGATATATCTATGCATAAAATTTCTAGCAATTGAAATAGTAATTGTGAGTCTTATGCGATTCGAAGCGTTTAATGAACTGCTGAGATATATCTCTCTCTTTTCGATTATTCAGCGATTTCTAACAGCTTTTTTTTTTCGCATGCAATGTTTTGTTTTGATCGCACTATTCACCTTCTCACTAGGCGTCCTATTCGAGACAAGATGTCACAAGTTGCTTTCATAACTTCTTGAGATCATGTGTGGAACAAAGAGTCCTTCTGTAGTTTTCAACACATCGTGAAAGAAAAATTAGGCGCTAGAGGTAAAAAAACAAAAGCTGAAATAATAATTGATTAACCTCATTTTATGCAAACATTCCTTTCTGAGAACCCGAATTTTCCATCCGTTTTTTTTTTCGTTTTAATGATTCAAAATAGCTTTTGCGAGATTTACACCTAGATTGCTTTCCTGTGTCGAAAACCGATATTCTCGATAAATACGGAAAAAGTCCATAAAGGGATAATAGAGTGGAATTGAAAAATACGAGAAGAGCGTATACATATAAAGTATGACCGCAACCAAGAAATACTTAAATAAAAAACATGGGCCAACCCCACTGTAGTTATCTCCCAAAACAATGCGTCTTACTATATGCTACTATACTAATATATATAAAGAAAGCTGGAGAAAAAATAAGTAAAACCATAGGACTTCGTAATAGCAGGATATAATAGAAAACACCTTTCTTCTAAAAATTGTTTAGGTTCCCGTGGCCGTTGCTACAAGAATATTCCGTATATATACTCAGCTTAATCAATTCCATGTGAACTTATTAAAAAATGAGTTATTGTACTTTTAAGGTAATTCTAATGATATTCAAACATACTTAGCATTACGTTAAGCTTACAAAAACTTTTATTTGTTCTTCTCTTGACAGACATATGTGGAATATTTAAACTGTTAGGTGGAACTTGGGAATGTCTTTTAGAGGCCGATTTTGAAAAATTTAAACTGACTTTATTAACAGCGGTAGCACCTTTTACCATGTAAGAAAACATTGACCAACAGCAGCTCACTTACATAGACGCAGCGAGTTATATATTAGCTTAACTTAACGCCAAAGTCTTTTGCTACGGAAAGAAATGTTCCGGCAGAGCTCGTTCATTGAATGTAAGACGCTTTTAATGTGTCCAGTGAAGCTGTTGCGCTATGCAACAATGGGTGCTAACGATCAAAAGTAAGGCTGGAATAACTTAGCGGGTCGAAAAGTTCGAGTTGCTTTTGAATTACGCATCGTTAGCAGACGAAATTTTTGTAAATATTTACATTGGGATTCTGGCTATGGGTAAAAATTGAGCAAAGGGGTCTTCACTTAAACAATACTTTGTTTGCATCCATTTTAAGAACGTCGATTAGAATGTTGAAGAACACAAACGAGGCGACCACATTTAAGGACTTCGAGCGGAAAAACGACCTGGTTTGCTCTCGAAAATTGTTGAGTTGGCATGGTTGATGCGTTACTTATCAAATTATTATAGTACGTCTTGAATTGCATGTTATGAAAGGCTAAGAAGAAGAGATGTTATGAAAGATAAATAAGAAGAGTACAAAATAGATTTGTTATGTGTAATGTTATTATTATTATATTGTTATATTAGCTACCACAAGCAAAATGCCCCCCTTTGGAACGCCATTGCTGTAAACAAGAAATTTGCGTCATCAGAGCATCTTGTCCTTCCTGGGATTAGTATATCCTTTCCGTGCTTTTTAGTTTTTCAATTTGATTACACCAGCAGTGAACTGTCCTTTCGCTAAAGGCCGCTTTCCCCATGTTCCTCCTAACTTTTGGCGAGTGTAACCAGCGCTCTCAGCATTGAAAAGTGCCAAATTTATCATTATGCATTGCTTTTTGCTATTAAACAGTATCTCTGCTCCTAAACTCATTATTCTCTAATGAGACTGAATCAGTTTGTAGCCAAGGATAACCAATAACCTGAAGTAAATATTGGATGATCGAAAACAGATTGACGGTTTTTAAGCCAAAATTTAGATAGATATGGTTTATGTATTTCAAAGCAATAAGTTTGCCATTTTAACCGAGATCTATCTGCCATTTTTTTAAGTAATAAATATCACTTTATTTATGTGGTTCTTGGGAAAAAAATTGTAGCAAATAATTTTTGCGTTCCCTCGTTGAAACTAGATTAACGCGATCAGGGGAGTGCTGCAAAGACCAAAGCAGAATAAACGATGAATACATCAAAATTTCCTATCAAACTTCTTTTAGTTTTTTTTTTTACAGGTAGCTGAAGACGTATATGATTTGGCATATTTATAGTAACTACGACCCTTTTATTTTATCGATGTTCCAGTCGATATTATTTTTCTATTAGCGTATTATATAGTAGAGATCCGAATCGATGGTTCCTCCAGGCGGCAGCGATTTATAATGTGCTATATAAATGAAACGATTCCATCCATGTCCTATCAAACACTTAGCATCGTCTGCTTTGGCGTCAGTCCTGAGCTTACAAACATCCTTCATCGTGTGGAAAAGCGTTTCGGTATGGAACAATCACTTCGTATAACAGTAAAACAGACGGGCTGTCGAAACACGGACTAGACATAGGAAAATATTTAAACGGATAATTAGAACTAGCATTAGCCTACTAAATGCTTATTGTACAACGACTCGAATGAACAGACGTTATTCGAAATCACAAAATTGAGAAACACTCGTTACCAACTTCAGAAATTGGTACTTCATTGTTAACTCATTGCAAATCAAGCGAAACCGGCGAAGGGGTGTTTGTAAGCGGTTTTCTCAATCGGATTTTTTTTTACATAAAAGACATTTGTCCAGACAGTCCATATTATACAAATGTTATAGTAACCATCGTAGTCATATGTAGCTTTAGTCATATAAGTTCATTCTTTTTAACGGAATGAGATCAAAAACACGCTGGACCTGAAGCTGCAGGTGTAATCTATTAGAATCCCGGCTTCGCAAAACAGTCGTCAGACTGGAGGCGTCTGTTTTAAAAAAATATTAGTGCATGGCGGGAAGTTTTCAAAAGATACTATAAATACTCGCAATATAGCATTAGCGTTTGCATAGTACTTCATGCATGTTAACAAAAAAGTGTCTTTCGTTCTTTCAGCGTGTAATACAGGATAAGGATCATGATGCTTTTTTTTTGCCAATATGATGCCTTTATAGTTGTATTGAGTAGTTTATGATTTAAAAATAATAAGTAATCTATAATTGGCATTCACTGATTTGAAAGAGACACGCGTCTGCAGAAAGACAGCAAAATCAGAGGTTCTAATCAACTTAATTCGTCGTTCCGGTGTCGTGGGAGCTAGTGGTCGTACTTGCGATTGCATACGTTTAATTCTTTCACAACTGATGACTAATCTTATCTTTTTATTTCATTTATTTCCGAGCTTACAAAGCCCTGCTTCTATATTAAGTAGAAAGAGTTTTTAGAAATAGATGTAGACTCTTGCTATGTCATCTGCGCATAGTTTTTTAGGGATGAAAAATAGTGTTTGCGGTGGACGTCTAGAGAAGCTAGTCTGTTAGCAGAACCTCGACGAACGTCATAAGGCAACCATAAACCATTAGGAATGAGCCTGCTAAAATGTATGTTTAACGAATGTTTTGAACGTCCATCGAGTAACGTGAATCAGTGATTTCCATACATCTCGATTTCTTGTCCCACGTTAAGGATAGTACCCCAGGTAAGTAACAAACTCGAAAGCACCTCCAAGAGCGCGTTCTCTTTGTTGATATCCTTCGCCATTATCTTCGAACAAGCCACTAGTGTATTTTTAATGTCTTTCCCAAGCTAAGAGGCAAATCTAGTGCTCATATATTATTATTATTATATGTTAATCGTATTTGAAAAGGACTCAGAACAGGTTTAGGTGAGGAGAACAGCTGCAGTCAATGGGACAAGTTGTCCTACATGAGCTAACTTCACATGCTAGATTTTTCTAATATGGTGTTTAACCTACAATACACTATTTAAACGATATTTTTGCCTATAAAGTACGATTTCATTCGGTTGAATCTTTCAAAAAATAACTAACCTAAAAATTCGAACAGGCGACAAATCCCGAAAAGGTGGATATGGTTTATAACACGGTAGTTACTACTCTATGATAACTACAAAAGAAGAAAAAGACAATAATCGTAAAGGAGAGAAGTTTATGATGATGAAGGCTTGGGGTGCTTTTGACGATAGACCATGTAAAAGTGATCCGATCATAAAGTTTCTATTATATTAGGAATCGTAGCTGAGTCTACCTTTCTGTTTCAAGTTTTACGTCCGATATCGCCATTAACCATTCCACCAGACGGCCGGCTGGCTCCCAATGCGAAATGAAGAATTAGAAATGAAGGATAGAACCTAGATCACAACGTGACTGGCAGGCAATAGTGTCAGATTAACAATTTTTTTAAATTAGCGCTCAGACACTGTTTCTTCGTCGGCTGATACGTGGCCGTTTATGTATTTTGGAAATGAGAATCAAAATCACAAAATGGATGTACGTGTAGATCATAAGATAACCCGTATAGCACAAATATAAACAAACAGGAGATCATATGGTAACAATATCTGTCTACGAAAACCGAAGAAAAAAATATAGAATTACAGATAAAAAAAAAATCAATGATACTCAATTGTAATTGTCGAAGACAGGTTTCGAGGATGAAGGGGTCAATTTTACTAAAACACACTACACCACCATCAAGGATCGCATTATTTTAACGATAATAATACTAATCCCTTCCATAATGGGAGTTTTGACGAAAATCATTTTTGTTTCTGTTGCGGTATTTTCTCCAGGAAACGGCATAGTTGTGAATTGCTTAGTTGTGAAGTTCTTCTGGCAGTTAAGAAAAAGATAAAAGCTTGAAAGTTAAGGTAGGTTTTAATTTGACATGCAGAATTAGCTCAAGATAATGGGTCAGGAATAACTATGTCTAGGAGCACGCGGTACCTTGCACAGAATAAAGCATTTACATTTACGCAGAATTTTTGAGCGAATCTTTTGAGTTCTATGCTCGTATTGCTTCAGATGACGGGCTTCCAACACGAAATATTTCGTCGTCTTATGGAGTGATTAGCTGTAATGGAACACGAAGGGATGCGATTGGGGTACGTGGAGTGCGACAGGGAATGTTCGATTTGATCATCCTAACGAGTGCACTGATGCTACCTAAATTCGACCTGCTACCAAATATACAGGGAAACTGGAACCTTTAAGATGTGTGCGCACCACAAAGTACCCGGATTTTGGTCCTGTCTAATGGAGCAATTCGTAGAGTGAGGTTTTGAATACAAATTTCCAGCTTTAGCAGCAAATGTAGTAGACAGCAAACATGGCTGTCAATCATGGATACCTGGAACTGTTAAATCTAGAGCAATAGAAAACTAAGCATCGTTAAAATGTGATTTGAAAAAGAATTTAGAATAGATTTATTACAACCAGCGAGCTTCTTTCAAACATCATAAGAATTCGGGGATAGCACGAGTTTGATACTTCTTCGATAGAGTACTGAAGCGCTATTGAACTTCACCAAATCATTTGTCTCAAACCCGATCGGCCTGTTTCAAATCATACAACGTCCGCTTCAGAAAGTACACAGGCGCGTTTAGGCAATTGCTATGTACCTCACGTAAAAGTCTACCTTCCTTTTACCAGTCTTACGACCCTAAGGGGCGCCTGGTCGCGCTGAAATGGCGGCGTGTATCTATGCGAAAACTATGCAATAGACTTTCGTTAACTGGCTTCGCCTAACCGTGTTTTAGAAGCAATCATATTCATCATCATTTATATTTATGGCAGGAGTTTGAAAGCGAAGTTCATCCCTTGATGGTTCGATAAATTCGAGTGGAACAGGCATATACGGAAATCTGGGAAACAGTATTCTTTGCAGATATAGTGCTTTGAAATCTATTCCAACAAAGAAAACATGCCTTTTCATAGGGCTTTGTCCCGGTCGCTGGACGCCTAAACGGAACATCGGATCGACCCGAAGTGTCCAATACATGAAGTCTTTGGCTGCATCGCTAACGTCCTTAAAATAATCCTGCGAAAAACCATCTCCTATGGTCTGCCGTAGCTTTTCTTCGTTATACCTCGAATGCATAACCTGGAGAGGTGACTTACCATAGAGAAGTGCATGGGTCGTTATGCCCACCGTCCACCAGTCTACTTCTTTGCCGTAATACTTTCTGCACATAATTTCAGGAGCCATATAGTACAGGGTGCCGCGAAAGGTTCTAGTTCTGCCGTTCGCGCATTCATCCAGACATTTTGCTGCACTAAAATTAGCCAGTTTGATATAGCCGTTACACTGTATCCACATATTGCCTAGTCTGATGTCCCGGTGAATGATATTAGCAGCGTGGAGATATTCGACAACTAATACGAGTTGAGCTATCCAAAAAACTGTAAGATCTTCTCCTACGTGTTTGCAATTTGTGTAGGCAAGCAAAGTTCCGCAGGGTGAAAGTTCCATCATAAAGTAGATATACGCATTGTCGTAGAAAGTTTCATATAACGTTAAGATAAAAGGGTAGTCAACAGCTAAAAGAATATGCTTTTCACGCATTGCTGCTTTGCCATGATTCTGTTCCTTTTTAACTCTTCGTAAAGCGTATGACACGCCATTTTTGTCTCGTTTATCTATACATTGAAGTATTGTTGTGTGTCCGCTAAAACCTAGTACCGCTATGAAATCAAATTCGTTACGGTGAAATTGTCCGGACGGTGGTGCTAACCTTGGTGCTCGCGTCAGCTGCCGGTAACGGGCCGTGAACTCTGCTACCTTGGCCTTTTGGTCATCTTCAAACGGACAGTCGTAAATCGACGTACTTCGCTCTCCCACTCCTGGCGAAGGTGTAGCCCATAGACATCCTTTATACCAGCCAATATTATCGTTACCCACAAAATCCAACACAAGCGCATTTTTCCAGCCTCTTACTATGGAGAAAATTGTTTTGAATTTTGACACTCTTTCTCCCATCTTTGTGTGCCCGCTATTGGTACTGTTGGTGACAATGATCAATAGACTGGTCGAACGACATACGGATGCTGACGAACTTCCGGTGTGACTGACAGCAGGGTACGACGATGGAATCTCTGGGACATAATTTTAGGTGGGTCTTAAACAACCTCGTCATGATCTTTCCCTCATCATCGTTTCTCTCAGTCAATGGTGACTAGTTAAAGACAGGCGTTGTGTTTCAACAATATAATTGACGACTGTCTCAGCATCACTATCCGTCCTGATAAGTAAAACAACGCGACTATCTATAGTATGCGCGAAGCCCTTCTAACGTAAAAAAGCTTTTAACATCAAGAGTCGTCACCTGTGTATTTTATCTACATTAAAACACAGAATAGCCATGGCAAGTATTTATAGCCAAATAGTACACTCTCTAATCGTTTGACGAAATTGAAGCATTTTGTCTTTAACCTGCAGCACTACATAGCTTTAGCCATTGACGTTTCTCTAAACGTTACTACGGGGGTTGTGAGATGCGGGCTAGACTCCGTAGCCGCGCCATGTACGCGGCCCACTCGTTATTGAAAAACAACTTTTTGGTAACAATAAATGAAAACAGTTGTCCCTAAGACAAAACCACTAAACTACAATGGAGCCATATATGATTGTCAGCCTTTGTATATAGGCCCCTTTTTTATTCAGTCTGTATCTCTATCAGTCTATGGATCCGAAAATACAACGAGTATTCCTCGTACCTAATTAGAATAGCTCACGCTGACTTCATTCGAAGTATCACAGATACAAGTAGAAGACGTATTCCATAGCAGCTGAATATTATCTGAGGCATGTGTTACCTCTGGTGAAATAATTGCAAAGATAATCATAATATATTTAGAAATTCCATATAGTGCATAGGGAGGAGACAACCTACGTGACGAAAAACGGCGAAAAATGTTTAAAAAATCACAATCGCATTTACTAGAAGTACTATTAATAATGATAGTCCCGCCCCTTTTTAAGATAATGATATGGATCTTCCTTACCACGGTAGGGGGGTTACCTAGCTAACCTTCACCCATAGATGTACAAACCATAGGTACTTAACTTGTATGTTCGAGAATGAATATAAATAAAATAAGTTATAAAACACAATGCTAACTGTTTATAGAAATGAGTTACAAACAGGCGCGATGTTTAGTGTTGCTCTAGAAATTGCACTGAACTTACAACGTCTGCTAGTGACCGAAGGGAGGTTGCATTTACCCCCTATACTATACTGAAACTTTGCTTGGATGGCTAAATCTCTGATTGAACATTGATAAATGAGCCATCAAGAAAACAGAAAGGAAACTTAATACAAGAATCTACCCAGAAAAGACAAACGCTAAACCAATTAAAGGAAGAGGACCACAGGCTAAGTAGTAAATGACAGTCGAACGCACACATATTTCGAACAAGGATTCAAATAATAAATCTATTCCATTCTAACATACAGGCGACAAGGGGCCATGTTGAAGGGCATCATTTCGATGATAACTTGTACTACTGATATTAACAATCCTATCTTTTCAAACCAAGAATTTGCAGACAGATTGCGGAACCTTTCAAAAACAGCGTCAGTGCTTGCTATGGTCGCTTCTGTGTGTAGAATTGGATTGACAAAAAAAACAGTGGCGAAAATTGCATGCCTGGAAAAAATACAAACGTGGAATAATCCTATAAATAAATGCCATATTTAACTGTGCAGAGCAAAATAAGTAGGGTTGATTTTTCCCTTTGAAAATCCACGGTCTCGATTGTTTCCTGATAAAAATAATCAAACCTTCTTCCAAGGTCTAATTGTATGCCTATTGGATTGCCGTCAAAAAACTAGATGGTCTAAACTGGATCGGATATCTCACATTTGCTTAGAAGAGCTATTAAGCTTTCCCCCCGCTTACACTAGGGTATATTACGGGATTTTTTGTACCTTGTTTGTTTTTTGGAACAGAAGACTAAGTTTACGCTGCAGATATTGCAGTGTTATCATCAATCTTTTTCGTCAAACAAAGTCCACACATAAAACAATCATGAGAGCTGTTAAAGCCATTTCCGAGATCTCGGTCCAGATTTACATATAATAACGCCAATTTATTTTCCGCCTCACAAAAAATACAGCGTTTTACTTACCTTTTAGCAACAGATGTATTTATTGTATATTTAAATTTCTTCCACCTTTCAACCAACTTGCTTGTTCTATAAATCCCATTAACATTCTCAAATCTAAGGTTAATGAACTCATTGTGATAAGATCCTTTCATAATAAAACATTCTACTTTATTTGTCCGTGCATGGGAAATGTGTTGATCTGATGCTAAAAAAAGTTCACACTCCGGCTCTCGCAAGGGCACTTTATAACATTTTCTATGGCTAGTGTGGCATTGTGATGGAGAAAGATGACACTATCTCATCTTGCAGGTCTTTCCTGCTAGACAGTTTTGTTTGCCCGATGAGAGTTAGCCATATCGAGCTGTCAGTTAAGCCTAAAGACGCAGATAGTAGCCTTTCTTGGATGAAGATCTGGCTTAATTCTAGGCTTAAGTAGGCGTACGCTTCGAGGCGATTCATTACCTTCTTTGCTTCATATTAAAACGTAGACAGAGTACTTCTCGTTACCTGTAGCGACTCTGCACAGGATCGTGGTACTATAATGTTAAAGGATAACGGAGAGCTTATTGTTCCTGTTCTTAACACAGTTTACGAGGCACTCAAACTTATAGGTCAATCTCTTTAAGGGAAAACTGTTGATGATAGCCGCATTTCACCTTTTTGGCCAATTCACGAGTTGTCTTCCTTTAAAAGTTCGTTAGGCGATCCCCATCAGTTTCGGATGGTTGACTAGAAGTACATCCTAAAGGTTCAAGACAGTATTTCTGGACTTGAAACACCGCATTTGAATAACCCCTTAGGCAAGGTACCCGTATCATAGACCGAACAAACATTTGGCAGCTTCTTGCTCCAGAAGCGCCCAGTCTAACGCTTAGTCTGAGACAAAACTAATTGTTGAACTAACGTGCTAACGTTACCACCGACCTATGAATTAAGGTGGCTACTCGACTTGTTACGTTCAAATGTGGCATTTTAACCCCAAAAAAACACTCTCCCCTGGGCTCACAATGAAACAAACTGTCATCGTTTGCAATTCATACAAGAGTGTCTTAGATAAAGCTAACGTAAGTTTTCCAGAGAGTCTCAGAGTGGGTTTCTATTGCACTGCTCAAAAGGCCAATGAGAATGTTAGGCGACCTCATAAGATTGAGCCGCCTTTTAGACTTAGCAATATTTTTTGGAATGCCATAAGGTCACGCAATTCTGTGGACGACCGGTGCTCGAAATTTAAGTTCTTCTTTTATCAGTTTCATTCTGAATACGTTATTGTCAGTCGATCAAAAAACGTCTTGTAATATTACATAGGGATAGAAATAGTAAAAGTTAACAGTTTAGCTGTTTGTAAATCTGAAATTCAGTTACTTCAGCGAGAAAAGTTTATATGTCATCAAAAGCAATCTGGGTTACGTAAAAAGCCGGGCCTGATACGTTTGGAAAGCAATATATTGCTAGCCTATTAAAAGAACTATATAATTCTAATCAAATAGAAAATGATGAAAATTTTACTACAACTAGGTGTACATATTGTATTAAAAAGTTGTAGGGTGATTTTGACCCGTTTTAGAGATCTTTATATTCGTCTTCGTTCTCTGGAGGGGTAGCTTCAAAGGTAAGATAATGCGCTGTGAATTTCTTTAATTGGCGCAGTGTAGGTGAGAGGTCGGAGGATTGACTCGATATGGATATAACTGTCTGAAATAAATTTTATTAAAAAAATGTACCTTGTTTTACCGTGCTCACGCCAGGCCGCCGGAGAGCTAGAAGAAACATATGACCAACCATCCGGTATATGAAGCCTTCGCTAGTCGCAAAAAAAAAGTCGTTTTTTGAAAAATTATTTCTTACTAGCTTTTTTAACGCCTGCTTCAGTATAGAGCCTGGGCATAATGTGGAGGGGCAACTTGATATAAGAAAAAGGAATAGGTGATTATGCTTATGGTTCACTAATTCACTTTCGCGCCATAAGAATTTCTGCAAATGACCTGATCTGGCGCGTTCTGTAGGAAAAAAGAAGCTGGTCTTCTTTAGCCATTGGTCTAGGCATATTGCCGTATCAAAATCTGCCAAGTTTATATAGCTCTCAGTGCAGATCCAAATATTATCCGGTTTAACGCACCTCAGCAGGGTGCCAGCTGCGTGATAAAATAGATAAACATTTCTTCGAAAAGCCTCATAAAGCTTTATTATGTAGTAAAGCAGTAGCTGAAAGGATAGTTTTTGCACCATAAGGTTTTTGCATGTTCACCGTTTGCAAGGCATGTTGCTTAGAAAACTTGGAACACCTTTACCCACTAAAACAATGCTGAGATCGAAATCAGTACGAAAGAGTTCGGGCGATAGTTGTATTTGCCCCGGTCTTTTTACCGAGCGGTTAACTGGGCTCTTTTGGCTATTTGATAACCATCTTCATGTAGATAGTTGTCAATCGATCCATCTTGCTACCTTATGAGCAAAATTCTATTTTTCCTACTATTCCTGATAGCAAGGTCAGTCTTATACTTTTTTATTTCCAATAAGGGGATTTTTCTTACTGATTTCAACACTTGTTCCTATGTATGCTCACGCGCTACAGATACATGTTATAGTCGCTCCTTATGCCGCTGCTTATCCACAAGGCTGACTGAGCAGGTCATAATAATTAGGAAATGATGATGGGATTACAGATTGGCAGAGTTTGGATACAATAGAAAAACCACAGGGAAAAAGTTTCCAGTATGGTTCTTGGGAGATGTAAGCTTAAATCACCGTTTCTATCATTAGTGACTATCATGATACAAACGCATTGCTGCAGCCCGAATCAGTTCCATGTTCCGGTCTTCGGAGATTTTGCTTCAGCTGGTCTAGAGTTGATGGTAGGGTACGTTTATACTAAACGAGTAATGTGGGCCGATTAGAATCCTATGACACGGGACGATAAACGGAGCGCACTTGCGGCTATGTGGCTTGACAAATGTCTCACTACGAACGCGGGCGTCGACGGTCTAGTATAAATTCAACAATGTTTGCTCGTCTGCGCTCTATTTAGATGACCCGTTCGCTGTAAACGATTTCCTCGAAAACACTGGAATGAATTAGTACAGATGTTTTCCTTGCACGAAGGGATAATTTTCGAACATTTCTAAAAACAGACTCCCTAAACCATCACAAAGATTGCGCTTAAGTTATGAGATTGTGCTCGTTAAGGCGCCAATATGCTTTAGCGCACCTAAGTCAAGATTGAGCGATTGTGCCTTCAGTTCAAAGCAGATTCAGTTTGTCTAGGAGCTTTATGTTTTACAACGACGGACGCTTAAACTGTTTAAAATAGTGTTGTTGTCCTACCTGCTAAGTCTTGAATGCATGGTAACGATTAATGCCAGAGATGTATTTTTTAACTATAAAAAGAGCAAGCTAAAACACTTATTTATATCCTTCTCGGGCATTATCCGTACTAGACAGACGCACCGCGCGCCATGCAAATGTTACTCTATACCTGTCCTGCTCTAGCCTAAAGAGCGTTAAGGCTCGCTCTGTCTGAATATGAATTCTGAACCCAACTTTGTTGCTGCTCTGTTGCATTAAGCTCACTGTCCCGCCTTGTTGTAGTCCTTACCGTACTATTTAATTACATTACTTCAGCTACTGCGTTACCTTGCTCCAATTGCCCAGTTCCAAACCAAGACCTAAGCATGCGGGGCCGAGAATTTAATGGGTCAGGGTCTCACAGTGTCACACAAATGCTTTAACAGTGATGTCTGGTGTGCATAATCCCTGAGGAGTGTCGTACCCCTCTCTTTAATTATCTCACAACCCTACCGTATCCCAAGTTATCGTTGCGCTAGCCTTGATTTGTTCTTCATTCGCACCATTTTCTTCTTCAAAACCGAAGCTTCTACAAAACGCCATATGAATATTAAGCGCTTGAGAAATGAGCAAGTAGATGATGTTTTTCTTTTTTTTGTGAGGCTATTTTTCTAAAGTTCTCAATTGTTTCCTAATGAAAATAATAAAATCTTCTGCCAAAGTCTATTTGTATGCCTATTGGACCGCCGTCGAAGAACTAGAATGCTTAAACCCGATCGGATATGGTGCGAATTCTCGTTTTTAAGAAAACCGCATCAAAAAGGTTACTTGCTTCTATTTATATAAGTAAATGGGGAAATCATAGGTGCTACTTAGTGTGGAACTGTTGCTTCAGAACTACCATCAAATAAATCTATAAACAGCCATCAACAAATAGTGTCAAAGTCGCTTTCACACATAGCTATGTGTGTACCGATATACCTTACTAACGGCCTGAAAGGTGGTACGATATATCCACATTAGGCTATTATAGGAAGGGGACCAGGCGAGATAATTGTAAACGAGAAGATACACAAAGCTTGTAGTACTAGTTATTGAAGATTGGCATTGTTATGAGTCGAAGATGAACACTTCTTAATAGCATAGGTTTATTATCTTCTCCTATTCATATTTACAGAAATGACTGGTAGGTAGAGTAGATGTTGAAATTATGTCTTATAGTGCATTTTTCATTAGCGAACACGAATTAATTTACTATGTACCTTCAGTAATATAAAGATAATTTGTTTCGCTCTATATATAAGCTTTCCTTACTCACATAAATCAACCAGCCATTATATTTACAGAAATTTTGGGAAAATATAAGCCTACAAAATGTATTTTAGACAGTTCTTTGTGCAGAACAGAATGCACTCAGAGCCCAAACAATTATTTCTCTACATGCTCAAGTCATGATTTTTTATTTTAGAATATCTTTATTGCATCTTCTGACACGCTATATAATTTCAGATTGAAGATTTTTTATCTTTCCTTTTTCTATAACAAATAGTTACATATTTAACTAAATGTATTGTCCTTAATAATTTCATAGGTTTCGATTGATGTATTAATTGAATTTCTGGCTCGATACCAATAATTAAATATCCTTATATTTTCATTTTATTCTCTTTATAAATTGATTGAATGCCACCAGAACTCATGTATTACATTGTTTTATACTTATAACTCATATATTTTTCACGACGTTTTAGGTTTTCCTGAGAGAAATATCCTGCACGAGAATCAATTTCAAATTTGCCGCCTTGACCTTCCAATTGATGTTTATTAGAAAGTCGCTCAGAACGCATTTTCACACCATTGTTATTTACAATTTCAGCTAAAACTATCAATGATTTTTAGGTTCATCGTTCAGATTTATCGATTGTCGTCAAGGGAGACTTCTCTTGTGTAAAGAATCATATCAAATTTTTACCTTTCGGGCCGAAAGCTTATAATTAGACAGATGAACGTATATGCGGTCCAATTCAACCCATCGAAAGCTTTCGATTGGTACCAGCGAAATATTCCTTTTCATAGACTCCGATGTAAAGATATTTCAGCCCGATGTCACCTAGACGAATAATTCAGTAAAAATTCGGCTTTTGGCCTTTTTCACTTCATATTTACTTTTATTTCTAAGAGAAAGTATTACATTTCCGCTAGGCTCGTCAAAATCTATTAGCTGAAGTAAATTACCGACTTTAACAAAATGGTACTTTGTGAAGCAATAGAATATTTCATTTCGTATTTCCCTCTAAAAACTTTTGACAACAACCTGCTTACTTAAACTATTCATAATATTGACAACTTCTACAACTTCCCAATTGAAACTGATCAGACAGTGACTCAAAACAGCATTAAAAATGGGCATTGCCACGTGGGCGAGACGAAACCCTCAGTGGACTTTTAACCCTTTTCCCACCGAAGTATCCCTTTCAGGCACAGAAATGTGCATTGTGTTTATATTCACTTCGCGAAATCCATTGATCAGCGTCATAACATAGAACACCATGTTTTCACCCTTCAGGGGATATTTTCAACCTGGAAACGGACACTGAGTTATGTTGGATACGCATATATTGGAAGATGTAGTTCATTTTGGTTCCGTTCGGCAAATGATCTTGATCGGTATCAAGAGCGACCTCTTTGCATACACCTACATGTAAGTACTCAGCTACCGTTCTGTCAGTGGAAAAATATTTGTCCTGTATAAGAATGGAAAGTATTTCTTCTTCTATAAGAGTATAAAATATTTTGTCTTGTGTAGCACATGTATAAAACGATGTGCAAAAAAAATATCGCCAGAAAAGGACAAACATTATTAAAAACGACCACTGGACATTGCCCAGATGAAGATTAAGGTCTACGGCGCGACAAACAAATTGCCCCTAGGAAAAAAATATCCAATCGACTGCATTTTACGCGCATCCGTAATCGGATTGACACTCTAGCTATCTGCCACAAAAAACCCAATCCGATTATTCTAAGGGTTGATTTCGGTCGGAAAAATAGACAAAGAAACACAAAATTTTACTGATATATAGATAAATAACGCTTGGTGAATGCTATATTGTCGAACATCTGTGCTGACACTCCAATAGGAATGCTCATCAATGCTACTTGCGCATGCGCTCCGCTATCTGGAAGATACATTCTATATTAACTATAGTCCACTTTTTTTTGTACCTGTTACGTTGGAGCCGGCGTCACTCTGTATTTATACATACATACATAAGCAAGTTGACGTTCGTCACGTATAAAGTTACTATTTATAGGAATTTCCTAACGACAAAAAACGTTATATTCATATTACGACGACAATTTATTATCAACGAATGTACATCGGCGTTATTCCGTCACACTCGATGTAAAAACACATCATATCGACACAAAAACATATCAACACAAATTTCGACCTTAAGGACAGTCGATGTGTCTTCAGGTGCGCAAATAGCTAATTTTAGGGTTCATACTTAACCTTGGCTTTACTACAATCATTTTTTCATCGTATGCATACAAGATAAACTCAATTATTTCAAAGGACAGGTAGCCTTTCAAATGTCCGAACACTCTATTTTCGCATAAACTTGTAATTATTAATAATAGTTGAAAAACCTAAAACCTAAATTTAATGCTATTTTCGCCGAAATAGCCGAATTATAAAAAATGCCAGTTTTTAGCAGAACCTCTTGTTACCAATCTAACCCTTTTCATCTAAAAAAGATATCGTATTTGGCCTATTCAGGCAAAGTGTGATAATGACATTGTTAAACAAGTTCCACAAACTGGTGTTATTAATCACTCGCTTACTGTAAATGATATATTAGAATGACTGGTGACCTCTCAATACTATTAAGTTTCTTGATGTTTACCTGATCTTGCGCAACATAGTTTGACCTCTCCGTTTGTATACAATTATTGCAAATCGTACAGGATATTATTGTAAAAAAACTATTTGTCCACCAAGAATACTCTTTCTACAGACTAGACCATGGATTTTTATTATTATTATTGGATGAAAATAATAGGTATATATGGTGTCTTTTTACGAGCGTATCGTATAGTAGCTTTAAGTGTTCATTGCCGGCCTGGGTCTAAGCTTACTTAAATGGGCGTCCTGATATTCACCACTACTTGTTCTAGCAAATACAATATCTTAAATGTGCTGATAACTACAAGATGTCCTAAATTACTTTATTAGTCATTATTAATTCTTTCAGACAGTGTTTTAAAGACAGCATGTGACTATAGTCCTAAGGTTGTTGTTGCCGCGCAGGATTCAGCCTACCTAAAGGAAACGATTGATAGCGTGGCGCTCTTCATGCTTCGTGTCGACAGAAATTCAAATGTTCATATGACCGCAAACCTGACGGTTAATGTATCTGTCATACAATCAGTCGAACTTTGATGCTTACTCATAAATATTATTTTTCGATGTTTTCTGATTAAGGATTTTGAGGCGTATGTATGTTTGTTGATTCTTTGATAGTTTCCAAACTGATTTGTTTATTCTCTGTATGAAGGCCACAATTAAATAAACATATTAATATTTCTTCGTGGCCGACGCTCGCGATCTCGCAACTTCACACCGTCGAATTTCTCTGAACACTATTATAAAAATCATGGGGTGCGCGAGTTCGGTTTCGTAATTACGCGGCTTCCGTCTGTGTACGTCTCCGGTTTCCTGTCACCCTCTCCCTATTATAGAAAAAGCTTCCTATGAAGAGTATCTTCTTAGAAATGTCTACCTGGGCAATAAACACATCGACTCAGGCAAGTGCAAGGCAATTGTTGTCTGCGTAGCAGAAGGAATAAACTTCTTTACACCGTGGCAGAAGAAATTTCTATTTCAACAAAAAAAACATAGGTGGATGACCTCCGCCTGTGCAGCAACTGGTTGAAGTGGCCATCCCCAAATTGTATACAAGGTCATGGAGACATCAACCAGCAGCCGACAGAAGTATACCGAGCGCCGCAAAAATTCCGAAAAGCCTGTGTAGCAAAAGAATTAGTAACGTACTTCAAGTGCCTAGGCTTAGCAAACGTGGTTTGGACCTACCGAAACGATGAAACCTTATCGAACTATGAGCTTGAAATGCACTTCCGTCAGACGTAAATTACACGAATTGACGAAGATGCCACAATGGAAGATGATGATGCTGGTGATAACGTTTCACATCTCAAGTTCATACTAAAGTACCACGAAGCACTAAAACAAGTTTGAAAATTGCAAAGTATTAAGTTACTATGGCGGAGTATAAGGAGGAAAACAAGTGAAGTTGAGCTATAAACATTATTCCTCGTTCATATTTCACAGGTTGGAATTAGAGAAATATATTAACGCATCCATTATGGGCAACAGAACGCAGATTGTACCCAGTGCGTCCTGTCTCCAAATTGGCTAACACTACCGGAATCTCAAGGGCCACCAGATATCATTTGGATTTATAATTTAGTGAAACATTTGTAAGAATAACTTTATTCGCACAGACTGTAGTATTCCCCGTTGGCGGCTCTTGAAGCAGCGACCCCCTTTCGACCAAAGACTTGGTCGCTTAAACCACTGCATCGATTTTTCTAAATGCGTTGACCTTTCATGCTGGAATTAGCACGGAGAAACCTTTATTTGCCTATTTATAAAAGAAGAATAAATATGCAGCACGCTCGTGCCCTCCTTTTGCACCTGAGTGTGTTAATGGCCTCGCATCCTCGTTGCGACAGTTCCAACCTCACCTCGTAGTGCGTAGCCTCAGTTTTCTAACGGCCTTAGAGCCCCCAAATTTCTATTCATCATCGTATTGCACTTTCTCTTTCTGGGGCTTTTGCTGACCCGATTCGGGAGCTTTGTGTAGTATATCGCCGCCTATCCACCGTACGGCGTACAGCTGGTCTCCTTTCTCCGTCAAGCTTCCGTTCCTTTCTACTACTCCTTTGCAGCCGAGCTTTTTGCGTCGTTTGCTTCAACACCCATGACCCCATAAATCATCACCTGACGCCGCTATGAATACAAACGATTGTCCTCTCTAACATATATCTCTATAATCAAACGAAAGTCGGTTGAACGGATAGCTGGCCGCTTTCCAGGCCTCGTGACTCTGTCGCTTCCACTGATTTTGTCAGGTATGGGTTTCGTTTCTGGCGTCACTGAATAAAAGATGTCTGCCCAACGAGCTGAGTCATTTCGAGTGCGGGGCTTTCTTGAACCATGCAAAAATAAGACCCTGGTCTTTTATGCTGTCAACATTTATCTCAACGCGTTACACCTGTCAACAAGTCAATAAGATGTTCAATTACTGTTTTCTTTTCAATAACTAAGTGTGATATGGTACTTCTTTCATATTATTTAGATAATGGATTGTCATTTGTCCTAAGAACTTATTCGATGGTGTACTTACTACTTTAGTTAATAACAACCGCCCTGCTGGAAAATCTGTAGGTTCATACAGGTGAGTGAGGGTCAAAATGTGGTGAATCTAAACGAGCCGCTAAAGAAGATATTATCTAACACAGGTATTTTATACAGCGCAAGATCCACATCTTATTCAAGCATTGATGGACTGCGATCGATCATTATACATATTGTTTATTTAAAAGCGCAGTCCTTTGTTGGAGCTATTAAAAAATAACATGGGATATTGAGGCAACTTCAGTGAATACGAAGTAGCGAAACAAATGTCGTGGTTTTGGGAGAATTTTATATAGATTTTACATTAATTAGTAGAATGTCAAATGACTACAGAAGAACCTACCCTAAAAAGAGCACATATAAACAATTCAACTGGCGAAACTGGTCTGTATATTTGGCTTCTCGACTTGGAATCTCACTGTATATCAAGGTGCAATAGATGAGTGAGCTCGGAGTGCATTTTTTGAAAGATTGATGGTCCCCGTGTTGGTCTAATGGGTGATATGTATGCGTGCTAGGCTGAAGCGATACGTGGTGACCCATCATATTTCAACTTTTGCCGAAATCAGCGGTTTGGTGGAATGAACCGGACGTAGTGCTCGATGCCAACAGTGATGACCTTCACTTATGCTGCTCCGACGTAACATGCAGAAAGCACAATTGGTCTTCCAATACATTCCTTGTAAATACAACTAATTACACGAACGTGCGGTAACACTAACAGTGAATGCATGTCTTAATTTTTCATAGTTTCTATTAATATTTTCGTTTCTTAAGGCTTTTTACACGTCCACACATCAACCCTGCGGAGAAGTCTGTAAATCTTTCTCTATAATGACTGCGGGTCTGTCCATCGCCAGGACAAATTTATTCGTGTTCATCAATTGGAAAATAATAATATCACTATCGATGCTTGATTGGACAGAGAATTCCTCCAAAAAAGCCCCATGTAAATATAATTTAAGGCATGGTTTTTCTATGGATAGTCGAACGATCATATGGAGGAAATTTCCGTTTTATAGATGAAGAGAAAAACATCATATTTTAGGATCAACGTATCCGTCATTTTGTCGTGCACGCCGTTATTGGCACAATGAATCGTGCGATGGTTAAATGTAAGCAACCAGTGCTGCATCCTGTTAATGTTGTGACCCGCCTTAACTTACAGTTTAACTGGTCTGTTAATTACTGGAAAATAGCAGGCCATAATATAATAGTACGAATAATAATAACCATAATAGATTACATTGACATTCTCAGTATTAACCTAAAACTAGCATTGATCTAAAAGGAAATAACATATATAAAACCCGATTTTTACCCAGCGGCTATACTTAGGAAAAACCAATAAGGCATTAGCGTTTTTGGCTGCTTACTAAAAACCGTTGCCAACTGAGCAACCTTGGAACATGACGGAATAACAATTACAACATATTTACATGTCGTACAGATACGAATGGCCCGTTTCTACATGTGACGTCAAACAAGGCCACCTCGAACGCCTCTTGCCGCTTTGTCGTGCTGCGAAGAGACATTTCCACGGTTCCTTTGGCGGGCTTTTCCGACGCTTTGTTTTTCTTACCGCCACGAACGTTGCTGTTGCTAAATGGTTCCATTGCCACGTCATATATTATTTTTCTCTCTATCACGATGAGCTGTTCCTGGCTACTCAATATCAGAAGGCGTCGTGCATCAGATTGTCTGACTTAAATTGACGGAGGAGACGCGGCAAACATACTAGAAGGTGAATAATCTGGAGGCGCCCGATTAAAACGACGCGATATTACTTCTAAATATTTCTAGGAAAAGACTGATTTGAATGAGCGTTCATGCCTTTGAAGAGAACAGTTGAAACTGTGAGAAAGATTTTATTTAAATAGCTAGTTCCGACATCTACGATATACTAGACGCAGGCACTTTACAAATCAATAATAATCTAGAAAATGTTCTAGCTGAATCATCTGGACGAGCTTATGACGGTAGCTGGAAGAGCAACGTGTACTTAGTTAATAAGCGCTATTCCGGAATACAAGAAAAACGTACATTGTAATCAATTGATTAAGTAAATTTATTAAAGAACCGAAACCTTTCAGGACCCATTTCCGGCTAAGCCCACTGCGGCAGTGTATACAGGTACACCACGAGAAGGAAACTTCAAAAAATTACTGCGACTTTTATGCTTCGTACTACTTTTGGCAACTACTAGTCTTGG
>NW_019213235.1:124020-157580 GCF_002532875.2 Varroa jacobsoni | reverse complement strand
CCGTACCGCTCTTGGCAACAGTATCATGGTCAACATAATTTCGAGTTGGGAAGGTACCACTTATACTATGGTGTGGTATAGCAGGACGATCTTAAAATGCGTCTTGAGCCCTATGAATCGTACCATTATCTCGAACACAAACAACCTACTTTGCCTACCCGATACAATACCTATATATTCAATAATACATGATATTTTTCATATGTGAAACTACTTATGTTGATTGGCTACTATCTCTTGGCTAGCAGTAGTAAATATGTTTAATTACTAAATGCTTTGATTTCAATAAAACGATTTTACCTGTTAATCATCCCTAGTGGGTATTACAACATAATCTTAGCCTATCAAGTACTGTGCCGTCGTTTCTTTTATGCTCCCGCCTGTTTTCTGTCTCTTGGCGCCCATGTGGGGAACTTGCCAGGGTAGTTCTGTATTCTGCGTGCGTTCCCTCTCCCACATGAGAGAGGGAGTCGACTGCCGACTGGCGTTGGCGAAGCAGTCAACTTCACGAAGCTGGTAGTGCGCGATCGACGATTCAGATGGGTCTAGCACAGTGACGGGTGATGATCGTCCGTGAAAAAGCATCCCGTAAAATGAAACCCTACTGAATGGAGAGTTACGCTGTGCCAATCATCAGCGTCTTCGTCTAGTTACGTTCATTCGTCTTCATTGCTTTTTCCCATATGGCCCATCGGAGAGGTTTCGAGTGAAAGAAGTTTTCTGGTAGACTCAACAGCATTCGCCGACGGTAAAAACGTAGAGAAACATCATATATGCTACGCGCGCTGTGCATTTTTGCGGCGTGGAGTACAGACGTGAACTGGTCTAACTATACATTGAAAGCGGTGCCTAAAAAAACTCAACAGTGTCAATTATTGAAAATGATTCGGATTACACTCCTCATACTCGTGCTCAGCGTTGTCCTACAAGGTATGATTGAGTCAGCGTAGAAATAACGGAAATTATTTAAGCGTTCACTGTTCTTGATTTAGACAGGCGGGCGGGCGGGCAGGCAGGCAAGCAAGCAGGCAAGAGTGGGTTTTATCTGACAAGTTGTTCTATGCGTCACGCATGACTCCTCTGGGGTAGGGTGAAGCACAGGACCCGTTGACACTTCCAAAATACAGGGTCATTATGTATGAGAGAACAGAATAATAACAGTGTACCTGATTCTCTAAGATTTGCACGCCTTCATACCTATACCGTGTCCAAAATCGCTGCTTTGCCATCATACTTTACGATGTTTTTTTGAGAGTAACCGGCACATTACGCTAGAATTTAATAACTTCCGGTTCATAAGTCGATAATTACTTTCTGAACTTCGCTAGTACTGGGAAAAAAGTAAGCGGTGCTACTTTCACAAAAAGCTGGCAAAGCTTCTACCACTAATATGAAGAAAAGTTCCTTTTACTATAATCTCCAAAACCTTCACTTTAGGTAACAGTATTGGCAATCGCCTTAACTCTGTATATGACCAACCCAGTCCTTGTCAATACGCTGTACCAGTAGCATGGTCACAGGAAATTTCACTCCTTAAACTACTCTCAAGCTAATACAGATTGAACAAGCTACAATGCTTCGGAAAAGGTGTTTTTTTACCTCTAACTAATCAAATAACAGCAACAAATTGGGGCCTATCACAACCTAGAGGAATCACGGCATAGTCTCAGTGTTGAACTATGGAATTGAACCAGCTAAATGAGATGAGTTCAAATAATACGGCTCGGATTATGGCATTTATTACCTATTTTTATTTTCGTATGGAGGTACGAAGATGGAATCAACTATACGAGAATGAGAGTAATATAACGTTGCATTAGAAGAATACATGCATCAGTAACTTTTGTATTTACTACTGCTCCACATAAACTTCAGATCGATGTAGTCGCTGATAAATATTTCACAGCTAGAACCTGTTTTCATTGACTTAACGCTCTCTCGTCCTTTGCCGACCTCTAGTTCGAACTTAAATATCCGTATCGTAATTATATTGTATAAAAAACAGTGGTAAGATATTGCATCATCTAACTGCGCTCTTTGTTCGTGCTGCCATTCTGATAAATTTCTGTTTCTCTTTTCTCTTTCAAGCTTGCACAGAAGTACCGTGTTCGGACAAAGGAACATGCAGTAAGCGTTAGCAATCGTACTTATCTGCCTGTTTATATAATATCTTTATATGAATTATTTAAATTACTGTTATAACGTTAAAGTACTACTTAAAATTATCAACATTTCACCTACTTCAATATATTATTCTAGATACGGCTTAATTGAATACACTTTGTTAATATCGTCGATACTTCTTTGTTACTCCCTTAGAGGCTCCGCATGAATGTGGTATGCTGTTATTTTTATAGACGTGTAAATTTAAGCGATACCGAAAAAACATGTTAGCACTCGTTACAAGACGCCTACGAAGGGCTTCCGTGAACAAACACAGTGTGTTAAAATTCAGTGAAGTCATGCACTATTTGAGTGACCTAAAGATTTTCAGGATTAGCGTTAAAGAAATATGGTTCCATGTCCTATACACGCCAAATCTGAAATGTTGCCTTAATTAGTAACTGTTTTCTATGTCTTATTGAGTGTAGTAAGAAAAAATATCCTGGATTCAAGAAACACAACGCACCAGGTGGCGCCTTGTCGATAATACGATTTATCGTGGCAACAATGGAATTACTACCAGCAATACAAACGGGATCTTCTTGCAACGAAACAGAGTTTTTCGTGAACTCACTCTGACGTACTAACTGTGTACATAGATCAATGCGTCACGGGGAAAAGTGGCGACTGCCTATTCATGCGTTTTGAGAAAGTATTCATAGATTTGATGGACCTTCCTCACTTGACCACTTACAGCAGTCGCTCGATGCACTACCTTACTTCGATCGAACTAGTTACATGAGGTATACAACATTACACAGTCCGTATCTTATTTTTATCTACTGTGAATATCAAATATAAGCCGAACAAGCAAGAAATGCGTTCACTCATTTACGTGAACGCATGTATGTTTCCTTCTGCTTATTTATCAATCGTTGATTGTTCATCTAGACCGGCCGGTTAAGTGAAGTAACGATGATTGTAAAGTTCTTACAGACAGGAAGTGCATCATTTTCTGTTCAAAATGAAGCACCACGGCGACGACAGCGCCATACAAATCAATACGAACAATCGTATGACATGGCAGAAGCCAAGTTAATATCAACAGTCGCGCCGGGTGGCAAAGTTTCTGTTCTGGCAGTAACGCCACTTTGAAACGACGCTGTTCCTGTCGTATCGTAGGCGCCCCAAAGACGCTTGAATGAGATTATTTCTTTTCGAGCTATTGCCGGCGATGCACGCAATATTTTTTGAGAGGCGCTGTTACTACAGCTCTGCAGCCGTGGTAAATGTCCTTGTTCATTCGCTGTTCACTGCCACTATCAACAATACTGTTGTTTAAGTTGTCTTAAGGAAACGGGGTCGTGCCGAAGGCGGGCCGTCGAACAACGGTTCGCAATGGCCTGCTCGTTCTCCGCTAGGTGCTGGATCTGTTCATGAATTGGAGAAGCCATAGCAGCAGCTGATGCTGCCGCCTCTAGCGTCGTTGCCGTCGTCAATAAAACCAGCAATCAATATTTAAGTGCTGATACCTGTTTCTTGCCTATATGCCCACCCTTTCCTCACCCAAGTTATTCTGTAGCAGCTGCAAAATTTGCAGTCTCAGCTAACGGTCCCGTTGTTTCTGGTGAGCTGTTTGTGGGTCTTTTATTTAACGACAGCAGCACTTCCGGGAAAAAGGGAGCGGGGGGCAGCTGAAAGGCAAGAATATATCGAAGCCTCCTTGTCAGGAGGCTGTCCATGCGTGGGATCCTCCACAGTTTGTTGAATGTAGAGTTGTCCTTGTTCGTAGAGCTGTTGATGCTACTGCTCTGACTGTCGTTATCTGCAGTTGATTAATTCTGTTAACAGAGTGAGGTTTTTGGACTTGCCGCATTTAGGTTTAGTCACTGACCTCTGATAATTACGGAAGTTCCATAGCTGCGTGCTAAACTTCTTGACTTACTGAGCGAAGTTAAAAGTCTACGCGGAAACCAGATGCCGGCAGTCTCTCTCGTATTCTAGACACGTCATATGTATTCAGATGCCCTGTTGAGGTTACACGAGAGTTTTGCTTAAGCTTCTTGTAACAGCTATGATGTTATATGTCTATGATTTTGCGGCGGCGGTAAAATTGATGATTTATATGAATGATGCAGCTACCGACCTGACATGAAAATCATCTCATGCGTTACCGGTTGATTTCGTGATACTCGAAAAGTTTTTAATAGTTTAGCGAGTGAACTTTAAATTATTTGAATATACATATAGGTAAAAAAAGGAAATTTCGGACTGATGATTCAAATAAGTTGTGACTCCAACAGCTAGTAGCGTCCGAAAATTAGTACAGCCAGTGAAGCTCGTTGAGGTTGACGTTTGAAGGCGCTGGTGGGCATTGAGTTGTAACTTTCCAATAAAATAATTTCCGCAAATTTATAAACGATATGACAAATTTCTATATAAAAATTTGAAAATAGCCGAACTTTTGCTCTCTTACCGCAAACTCGTGCGTGTGTCAACTTTATTATTATTATTATTAATTATTATTTATATTAATTATTGAAATGACAATTTACATTTCAACAAGCATTTTACCGATTGCTCCAAGAATGCGGACGATATGGATCAGCTTATTGGCTACCATGACACTGAAAAGTTTATTTTCACAGACCAAAGTTACATTGACTAACGGTAATAACAATTCGGTAACGTGTGAACTTCTGTTATTGTGTTTTCTGCAGATAATGGTTATCTCCTTGAGAAGTATTCAGAAAAAAAAACATCGCTGTAGCCAGCATGACAGTAGAAATTAAATAGAAAAGCTTCGCTATACAACCTCAATGCAGCCGGTATTTAAACGTCCTAATCAAGGCTTAATGTGAAAAGTTCACTTTTATGCATATCTGAACATAAATAATCACAGAACCATAAGCTACTTCTGCTGTCTTCGTGCACCTTATGGCTTCTGCAACAACACATCGGCAAAAGAAAATCACTTCTCGCCTCATTTTTTTCATTACGCTCGTTCACTATTATAATATGCAGCTTTAGCAAATCCTTAGACTGTGCGTACAATCTAAATGCGTCGGCCGACATCCACTCAATGACTATTTTTAAACAATAACAAGCAACAGGAGCCCTGGCAGTGGCATTTGCTTTTTTATTCACGTCAACGCACGACTATATTAACTCTATCGTTCTATAGATCTCGCGCAATTCCTACCCCTTGGCAAGAATAGCGCCGATTATATAGGCACGGTCATCCATACGCACTACGTACACGTCGTGAAAAGTACCTGGCAATCTGTCAGCCCCAGCGAGGACCTTGTGTACCATGCGCCCAGAAATGACAAACGCCCTTGAAGGTAAACGCTATATATATAGACAGCTAGGTCCGACATCGATGGCGTGCAATGCTTACTACCACGGTAGGGGTCAAGTCGTAATTAGAAGATTTTGGTCGCAGACATCCGGCGTGAATACTGCTGTTACAGTGCGTAAGTCATCATGAGCGCTATTTTGTTGCTTGAACATGTTTATTTAGTGGGCAGTACCCGCTGGCTAGATGAAGTCGGTTTACGTGTTAAAAGAGTAATTTGGTCAAGAGATAGATTGGTCTAAAGATGACGGCTTGAGGGGCGGCAGGCAAATGAGCTTTAGAGACTACATCCATCAGTGTAACGCAGTGGCGTTTTTCCATTATGTGCATTCAAAACACGTTTGTATGAAAATAATCTGTGTACGCCTGCGTTCGCATGCAACAATAACTCACTGTACTTCGACTGTACAATGATAGGCCTTCACGGCTCACACAGATCGCTTCGCCAATTTCGCGAAAAGACGGTCGCACCCCGAACAAATACGACTTCCTTTTCTTATAGTTCCGTTCTAATTTTTTCGGGGATGACCGAAGCAGTGCCGGATTGCAGCACGCAACAGGCAAAGCCGTCTTCGGCACTTTGGCGGGGCCTCGTAACTATGCTTTATCGTTAAATAGATAAAAACAAGTAGAGATCGTAGTTCGGCTCAAGGTCTTCTGTGGGCATATGTATTGCGTGCATAAAATCGATATAATTAGAAATGGGAAAGCCTAATGACTATGTAGCCAAATTAGAGGACTAGAGTAAATTAGCGGGCGCTTTGATACCAAATCAGCGACTCTGGTTCATGCTGAGCGATCGATAGCAACGATAGGCTAGAGCGACAGAGAAAGGTGTCTAGAGTTATTTTGTTTTTCGCGGCTATTTAGCATTGATTGACGTTGCGGACGAAGTCAGAAGACATTTGAGGGATAATGTTATTTGCTAAAAATGGTATTAAGTTCAAAACTTTTGTCAACAAGATATGAACTGAGTTCGTGTAACTTAATAATCTTTGACGAGCACTTCCCGTTGCGTTTGTCTTCTGCATAAGGTTTTTGTAACTTTCATCCGTTCCATTCAACCTTCCGCGTGTTAAGCTTCAGTTTAAAAATCCGGGAAAAAGCAAAGTCCATTCAAATTACGAATAGTCTTGTTAAGAGTCTCTCTTTGGAAGGGGATACTTCAGTGTTTTTTCCCACCTAAAACATTCTATTAAATACATGATTCGAGTGATACGAACCTTTTTTAGAGGTATCAGGGTTGCTCTGACTAAAACTATGATAAACATAACGTTTGCACAAACAGTACAGATAGAAAATAAACAAATAAGACTTTCAAGTCATCATAATACGAATAGAGAGTTTTGTGAACGAATACAGAATATATCTTTCGTAGTCCCGCCCAAGTTTACCAGGGCAATTTTGCTAAATGGAGCAAACAGTTTACTATGAAAGAAAGTCTCTCTACAATATATGAATGAGTCAAATATTGTTAGCATAGATTGTTTTATCATGCAGACAAGCTCTATCACGGCACCATATATATTGCCTTTCCCATATTGCTTAGGGGGCAAATTGAAATAATTCCTTGCGGTTCCCGTGATAATCGATCAACGATATCACCAACAATCTTGAAGTCGGAATTATGGGTGTTCTTTATCGTACGACCGATGCTACGGCCGTCACCTTTTCACTGTAGAAGCTATCGTGACAATCTCGTTTTATGAAATACGTCGAAGAAAAAATCTCAATATATAACGACAAAAATTCAGCGTTTGACTTGGATCGGGTGTTCGTCGCGCGCGGCCACTAACGTTAAACTATTGGATTTTAATGATTACCGCAAGCGACGATATCGCACCGATGATTCTCACAGTAACGGTTCCAACAACAATTAACATGGAAGAAAAAATAACAAATGTAGGAACCAGCTGCAATTTTTAACGTTTTATATAGAACTTACTTTAATAATAGCTGACTAATAGTCAATTTGGATATGAAAGATTATCAAGGTTAATCGGTAGCGAGGTCAATACCTGTTCTATGAATGCTCGTCGTCGACGATCAAGCGAAATCAGAATCTAAACGTGTACGCTTTTTTGGCGCTTTTTACTATTAGCAATTAAGTTATTCATTATCAATTATAGTTATTTATAATGGGTAAGATGTTTTGTGACTGGTTATGTTGTAGCGAGATGTCCTGAATGAAAAACATCCGACGCTCATTTCCACGATCCGCTTATCATGTCCGTTTCCGTACTCTGGAAGCTGAAGACATGGTTATACGATTCAATGAAGAGTCAATTTCTTCAACTCGTGTTTTTTTTTGTTTGCATTGTGTATTGTTTTCTTCTGTTAGCACCAGCTTTGAACCATTCTCGCCATTTCTCGCGTATTTTTTTCGGAGTGGCTTCAGTTCTTTTGGAGTCGATAATTATACTACAGCCGTTTTCTTGTTTTTCTTTGTCTGATGTCACGATAAGACAACAAAGATAGTGTATTGAAACTATCACGTACGTACTATAAGAACAAAACAATATATCTGAGGTTTCAATAACCCTGACAAATCGCTCCCAGACAGATCTGGCCGAACCTTCCATTAACCGGACACCGCAGCCATCGCACCAGGCACGGGAAAAATCTATCAGGCTGTCACACGACGCAGAGTTAAGTTGTTGTTTGTTGTTTCAATGAACCTCCTTCGGATCTATTCGACATAACCTCTTATCCTAATATTGACGAAAAAGGAATTCTCGAATCAAGAATATTTTCCCCAAAAGGGACAGCATTCGTTATCTCTGTGATGAAGACGTGAAAAACATGAGGAAGAGTGACTGCTACCTCAGCGGCCTATAGTTACGAGTTGAACTGGAAGTTCGCATGATCTTCTCATTTTGTGGTGGGCCCCAAATCATATGGCCGTAGCGCATTAGAATAATTACTGATGCGACAACGAAGGCGGATGGTGGCGCAGTTGCCGTTTCGAATCATAAGTATAAATGTATTCTATCGCCGTGACTTCATCGGGCGTCCTACTTGTATCCATCGTCACCGCCACCATAACTAGCGTCGCCGCGACTGTGATTTGAATACATCCGTAATGTATGGCGCTGGTGATTGTCAAGAAAACAATATCTTTGCTTGTTCGCTGGTGGACCATTCTCGATTGAACAACTAACGAACAAGGACAATATATGCAGGATGTAGGATTGTGGCCACACGCAACGTGCCGCTTACCGCATCTCGCTCGCTCATGCCTGCGACGTCTGTCTGTCTGTCGGCGACCAGTTGCCCGTCAGTCACTGTCTTGCTGTTCGTGTTTCAGACATCAAGCTTCATGAAATATGTGACGCTGTCTGTTCGAAAGACGCTGTAAAGTGTTGCCGTTTCCCCTATCAAGATCAGGAGACTTCCCATCGTCGTGTAAATATAATTACCGGTTCCTTCTATACTTAATGCGCGGACAAATTCTGGAAGATCAGGACTAATTGAAGGTTCTGAATGTTTTCTTACAAGGCTAACCAAATGAAAAGTTCTTAGTCTTTGCCTGATATATTTAAAGGCTTGTGGTGTCCAACTGCTGTAAAATTGCTACTAGGGCGGAATAACCGTTTGAGAACTCCCCGTTTCGAGTTCTACGCCCGGTACCGTTGTCAGCAATTCCATCATACGGTTGGCTAGTTCCCAGCACGAAACAAACTCTACGAAACACACGGGCTGACAACGTTTGTCTACGCGCGGGTTCGAGCCTAGACGACAGTCTAAGAGACGATAGTCTCTTAAACTATCAGGGAAATAGCTTACTCGCTAAGCTATCGTGGAGACAACCGTTCGAACCTGCAACACAAACCTGTAGAACTTCTCACCGTTTGTAGCAATAAATATGTCTTCGTTATTCAAAGCTGGCAGTTAAAAATATAATGACATAACATTTTATGCAATTTTAACATTTACAAATAGAAGTATGGGTACGCGTAGCAGAACTTCACGAAGATGGTGCCGTCTTATACAACCACTGAAAACAGATGCATGTATGTCAGACAGTTGAGCCTGTGGTCGGAATGCGCGTAGAGGCTATTAAATTAGTGCACGTCCCTTGCCGCTAACAATAAGTAGCGTTAAAGGCCATGTTCGTTACCTTACGAGCTTACATGATTTGGGCGGTAGTCTTTTTCTTTATTGAATTTTCAACGATGCAGCATCATTATGATGATTTATTGTTATACAGAGTAAATAGCCGTTTTGATCATTCTATCTTTATCATCGTATTATGTTTTCGCATTGGCCGAATATTGGGTCCCTCTAGGCTGCAAGAATATCGTTATATTTGACGATCGTCGTCTTGGCGTAGAAAAAAGACCGTGCGAGAGTTATGAGTGCATAAATGCGTGATCTGAATCAACGCTGATAGACCTCCTAACATGAGTATAGCAATAACTATGCAAAAAATGACTCTAATTCAATAGTAAGAAATCCTTTAGCAGGGGTGCCACTGTGCCTACGTAGCTGGAGCTCCATAGACGGACACAGATCGTGTGACCCTTAAAGTCATTCATGAAGTAACACATTCTATTGTATTCGATTGGAATATAAGGGCTGTTCTGAGATTTCTTAAGAGTCTAAGATTTCCTTTTGTTATTAATACACATATTGGATCGGTGTCTTCGTCCTAGTTGAAGCCAAACTTCGGCCGATTTCTCAACGACGTACGTGAATCGAGTGGGCCCCATTAAAGAGACGTGCGTGAGACGAAGGTGGGCTTCACTTTCAGCCAGACATACTAGCAGCAATACAAATAGTAAAAGAAAATAAATCAAAGTTTGCCGAAGGCAATTTCCGCACGAAATTTAATTCGCAGCTTCAATTGAAGCTGGTCAGAATCTCCAAAGTCCTGCCTGTGACTGGTTTTTGCAACTTGCCGTGGGCTTACGATGAACGATCGCATTATATGATGTCCGAATAGGCTTCGTTTAGGAAGTCCAAAGAAGGATTAGCTTTTTATTTGCTTATGCAGGTTATTTTCTTTCTAATCAAAGATGTACACCGGTGTACAACCAGTTTTCACTCACGGATACAAATAGATACTATACGCATGTCTGTTTCCTAGCAGATGAATGGCAGTGTATCGTTAATGTTACCGGGGTTGGAAAGGTCCACTTGAGCGATGCTGCGGCGCATTTAAAAGCTGTGCACGTACGAATGGAATGAACTAGTGATTTACTTATGGCGTAGTTGATTCTTCCTCGTTGACGTGGTTTCTCGTTCATCTTTGTACGCGAATTTTTATTTTTGGCTCGTGACTGGTCCAAATGAAGTATTGTGCGTCCGTTTTCCGCTCAAGTGAAAATTAAGTGCGACCGAGGAGCTGCTGCTACTACTGCTGATGTTACTACAGGAAAGCTGAAGTATGAAAATCAGCTAAAAACGTAATTCTTGTTGTAGTATCACAGTCATATTTTGGCGGGCGGCTTAAATTGCCGATGTCGGCAAGTGATTTGATTGTTCTGAGGTCATCAATGACTGCCGCCAACAATCACGGAAAAGAGATAGATAGCGATCGCTTCTGCGTTTGCGGATGTTTTAACGGATGGGGGCAACCCCACGTAGGAAGGCAAGGAATTCTGATAAATTTCAACCTTTACCAGCGCGAGGGGTTAAGAGGCGTGCGGGGCGAGAATAGGTATCTCCTTTTACGTGAACGATGATCATTTCAATAGTGGCTTTTTGACGTTGGGCATACAATCGCATAAGTCTTATTTGATTTTCTCCTGTAATACACTGCCTATGCGCGAAGTCCACATGCGCATTTGAAGGATAATTTACTCTAGAAATCCGAGTGCGATATATAGAACGATGTTGGTTTATATTCAACATTTTGATTACCAGATACCTGCTCAGTTTGATGCATTGAGGGTATGTACACTTGCTGACAAAAAAAAAAAACTACGAATTTAATAAATTTTATCATATTTTTTCGTTGCTCTCGCTGCTACACTGGTCGCTTGGAGAGCACTAACATCTATTTGCCCTTTATATTCTGCACAGTCTTTACCGCGGGGTGAAATAGCTTAAGCGTCGTCTCGTTCGAGCTTCTTATATCCGCCCATTTGTATTCATCTTATCATCTTTAAGCAGCATTTTCCCTTTATTTATCAGTCACTACATGTGGTTGAAGGGCGTGCTTGCGTTTGCGCAGTTGACATGTCTATAGAAAGTACTAAATTTTAAAATCGTGTTCCATGTTTGTAATCGGCCTATTCATTATCGTAGAAGTTTCTAGAGACCATATACTTCTTCCTCCGGATATCTTTTTGTGGTCCGACGAATAATTGCTTTGTTCATTTGCTCGTGGGTAATCCATCTCTGATACTGATAATATCAGTTTGTCGCCTTATACGTATAGCTGCCATTTAGCACAAATGGTCGTAAGCGATTGTCGTTTGTACACCAGTCGACTTTGCGGTTGATTGCAGTGCCCGGTCACCCTGAATCAGTCAGCCTGGAATCCTTCGCATGTTCCACTCAATAGATGAAGGTATCTAGACGGAAACACGGTGCCTAAAACACAGAAACGAATGAGACATTTCGCTGTGGCCGATGTTACGCTATGGTCTTTGCTCGTTATTCATTTGAGTCGAACAATCAAAGTTACTCACGACCAACAATTCAAAAGTGAGCCCAGCGACGAATAGAAGAACGCACAAAACAGCTGTTCCCATTCCCCAGCGCGACGCAAGAGTGGATAGAGTTACGAAGACGGCTAGAGGTACCAACGCGTTGAAGCGGAATACAGAAAGACCATCGAAACAGGTGGCAATTGCAGTTGCTCGACTTGGAATTGTGGAAAAAATCGTACGCGCAACATCGTAAAGGAAAAGGGCCACTGCCCGGGGAATAGGGGATACGTTTAATGCTTGTTGGCAAAAAAAGATCTTCACGATCAGGGAAAAGCTAAAGCAAGCAGGCTATGTCATGATAACGTTGACAAAAAGAAATTCAAAGCAAATGGAGATAAATGACGAAGAAAGTAGGAAATTATTATGATGCTCTCAATGTGTCAGCTACGCAAAAAAAACAATATGGGTGTCCTTTGGCAACAAAAACGCTTACATATCAAGAAGACGAAGCACCGCATCACAGAAGATGGATTGGAGAATGGCAGCTTCATAACACTATAGATCACTTATTATCGTGTTTGTAAATGCTGCAGATTCCGTAACTGCCTAGCAGTTTTTTTTGTTTTATTTATTATTATAAATATGTGACGTTTTGGTAATTCTGTAGGCAATGTCTGGTCGGTTAATTTTAGATTATACAGCTTGTTATACATGAGTCAGCTTACTTTAATAAAAATCAAACATTATTTATTTTTAGTAAACGCTCAATTATTTCGGTCTTAAGGCTGTATTGACTCTAACTCGGTCATCAACTACTATAAATATGCATGAAATTTAGATTTTTCTGAGATTGTTTATTGCACGACAAAAAAAAGATTCATAAATCACTGAAGCTTGATTTTTCTGAGTCTGCTTTTAATTATTGAGATGATATTTTTACGTGCTTAAAACAATGTCATAATACGATCCGAATGAAGCTATAGTTTAACTATCTTCGCTAACGTATCAGTGGTAAATGATATACTGACGCGCAGAGGGGTCAGCGTGATACTTTTTTACTACTCTGTATTTGCGTTGCCGTTCCGGAACAGCTGTTTCGACTATCGGCTGACGCTTTTGTTGTCGCCGTTCGCTAGCAACGTCACCGAAGGGTCAATCGTACGATCGTCACATTAGCTGCCTCTTCGCATCTTTATTCTATTCAATTCTATCCACTGTTGCTCACAGCTGTAATTGTGCCATTCAAAGACGACCCATAACCCATTGGACACCGCTGCCTGTTTACCCCGTTGCTGACGCGTTTATATATGTTTATATATATAACAACAATTGCAGCAAAACTGTCCGCAGTAATGATAATGGTGATTAGCTTGACTACGAGGATATTTTTGTTACACGTAAACTCAGCTGCTTTTGCTGATTCTGCGGTCGCGACTGCTGAGATTCTCGGAGAGTTTTAAATAGCCAGTGTCGAAATGGGAAACACCGTCAGCGGAAGACGTGGCAGTGCTGTCGCAGGGTGTTCAGCGAACGAAAGTGTCACCGAGTGATTCCACTGGTCGATACGCGTCGTTCGGCGACAACAGAGCAAAATTTCCGATGACCAACGCCATTATCATCAGTAAAGGCATCGTTAGTAGCAGCTGAACGTCCGAAGAACGTCGGGCAGTAATATTAATCACAACAAACAATAGCAAATGCCCACAACAGCGACGAACACGATACACTAAGCAGTAACTGCGGACTTTTCCCGTCATATCCGAACGGCTCCCCGCTGTTCTCATAGCCGTTGTGTGGGCATTGCCAATGTCGACGAGGGAACAAGGCGCAAAGTCGTTATTTCCCGTCGCCGCCGGCCACATGCATACCGCCGTCATCACGATGGCTGCCTTTAAACAATTATTTGAGATAGAGAAAAGTGGGCAAGGATGCCCAATTTACAAAGAGTAAATCAACTATACGTTCGATAACGATGCAAGCGGCTAGACATGAGAGGAAAAGGCGTACGCATGTAAGATCCTTCGACTGCTACGTTTGCAGTATGACGACGCATCTGAAAACAACAAATTCGACAAAAAAAGTCATATGCGGAAGTGTGTAATTTCGCGACACGAAACTTATGGGTCAACTTTCTTTTATTGACGTGCTGTACGCATGTTTCCTTGGCACACGTGCAAGAATGAAGAGTCCACTGTTATATGCATTTAATCATACAGTGGCCATATCTGCACGTCTTAATTAAGGCAGTCTGAGGTAAATGATACGCCGTGATCTTACGGTACGTGTTTTTTGTTTGCTTGAATAACAACCGGTACCACATAGTCGTAGCACAAAACGCAAGGCCATTCAAGCTACTGGCGTAAAAACTCGTTTCTGTTTTTTGTAGAAGCAATCGAGCACGCCATTTTCTCTCAGCGTTCAAAAGTTGCTAAACCTTTGAAACACAGTTGTAAAAGTTCTTCGCTAAAACGGACATCAAATCCCGTTTTCAACAACACATTAATGTGATCTAAATAACGTGCAAAGTTTACTTTCGAGCTAACCACGTTATAAGTGTAAAAAACCCGCAATTATTGAAATAATAACTGCAAGCTGTCTATTTTGCTCGTACGAAGTGAACACTTTACAAGATCATATAAGCACTCCCTCGCCGAAAAATTCGTTGAAGAATTGAAGTATACTGTTTTGATAGGCGTGATTATGAGGGATTGTCGTAGTAAGTGATACGATTTATCTAGCAGAGCCCACAAGTCACAGTAACCTGATTTCGTCGCCTTTTATAGCTATATACTCAACTAAGCCAGTAGTTTATCAAATGAACATAAAGTATAACCTTTTTATTCTATAATTATAATTTTTATCTATCATGAAGATGAAGAACTTCAGCAATATTCCTTGCTAGAAGCATAAGGAAGAATTGAATTCTCGAAAAAAAAAAACGAAAGTCAACCATTGACTTTTCTTCTGAGATGTACTCCGACGTCCGTCTTCTAATATTCAATGAGAACCGAAACAGAAACACATACTTGAAGCTCCCAAATTTAGCGGTTTTCAGAGACAGTTTTCCGAGTGAACTTGCTTACACAGACTGAAATCACCACCACGAAAATTCGTTCTTTTATAGTGAAAACCTCAGTACGTACCTCGTTAGCCGTTCACCTGTCGTTCATCTTTGACTAATTGGTGAATGCGATTCGTTGAAAAGTGCCTTTTCAAATTTTAGCGGTTTTTAAGCGTGTGGTAGTTTTATATATATATATATATATATAAACTGATATACGAATCAAGCTAATTCGTTTTAATTAAAGCAATGTGAACTGAATAATGAAAACTACAATCCTGATAATAAATTAACATTTTATGTCTCTATGGATAGGTTAGCAATTAGTTTTTGGAACAGCATTAAACCTGTGTGCGGAACTTACGCTGAACAGAGTATGGGACTTCAAGCACGGCACTGATCACTCGCACCGGCAGTCTTCTTGCTTTGCGTACTATTATAACTCGGCAGCCAATACATAGTAGCTCATATGCCATAGATAGTAAGCCAATGTTGTTGAGTGTAGCGCTAGCTGATGACCCTGGCTATTATAAAGACTCAACTTCTACAGGCGCTTCTGCTATTGTCACTTGAAGCCGAACGCACCCGCACTTTGGAGACCACATCGTCGTCGATTTTGGCACGTTGACCATGCAGCTGCAACTGTTGCTAGCATGATTTAAGCCAGCGTTTGATGGAACTTATTCTAAGTTAGCTATCTATGCATAATACATTCAACAACTATAATAGCAAGTAGCGAGAAGTTCAACGGATAATGTCGCAATGTTTGTTACCGCAGTGTGCTGTTGGTAAGGCATATAGTGAATTTGTCAAAGGTACGCTTAGCCGCCTTTGCTAGGCCGGAGGCGTTTGTGCCTGATCACTGAAAAGCTGAAAGAACCGAGTTTGTACTCACGCGGGATGAACGACTGTAGCGCCACCTGCAGCTGGAAGCGGTCACGACAATGCAGTGAATAGTGTCAGCTGAAATTTGTTCTCTCCTACCGACATTCGGCTAGGTCTATTACATTCTGTGTGGTTGCAATTTTATCTGAAGAATGGTTCGTGTGTCTCTGCACACGTTCTCATGCAATTTTCTTTCGCTCAATGCTAGTCGACTTCTTCCAGCAAAGTTGTGGCGTGGAAGCTGTGACTTTACCTATCAAGACAGGACTCGAACAACTGGGCCACACCTAGGCCATTGTTGAATAGGCGGGTTACAGTTTAAGCGGAATAATAAGAGGGAGGTGTCATTTAAATACGAAGTATAGTATGCGTTGAATAATAAAGGTAGAGGTTCTGGCGCCCGTAGTATCCGTCGACTTTATATATGTTACAATAGCCTTAATTAAAACTCATTACACAACCGTCAGTATGGTATGGTAGTATAGCTAGTGAGTGAAACAGTCCAAACAAGAGACGTCTTTCGCTCGACGTAATCGTTGCATGTTGGCGTAGTAAGCTACGTAATAGGTATTTTAGTTTAGAACAGGGAAAGTGACACGAAATTTCTGTCGTCCAGTCCGACCTACTTTTATGAGTAAAGGCAGAATCGTCGGTCTGAGTTCGTAAACAGATCTGGGATCCTCTCACACTGTGTCCCTAGCTAAAAAATCTTTAATGTAAACTTCGAAAGACAGCAATAAATCCACAGTCGGTGAACATTCACATGCAACTGACGTTTTTATATTTTACTGTAACTTAACTTACTTTACCTAAAGGGGACCCACGTCGTCACGTCCTAGATCGATGAAAACTAGCTATCCGTATCGTTTGACGCTTTCTAGATTACACTTATGATTCGATGGTTTACAATGAAGAGATAACTTGATAGTCGGTCATGACGGTACGCATTTCCCGCCACTGACTATGCCTGCATATCATAGAACAGCTATGTTTTACGATAGTATTCATGGAACAAAGTACATAAACAGGCATAGATTTCTTTTGTCGTCATGTTCGTATCTGTTTCGTCAAACTGTTTGATCTCTTGCTGCCCCGTTATCCATTGTGCAACAGACTTTTTCAATGTCTCCTTTTGAACCCTTCCGTTTTTTCACGCCTTGTAAGAAGAACGCCAACTGAAAAGTCACAAATTTAAGGGAAATCCAAGCGAAGCAGCGTGCTGATCGTTGACAGCGGCAACAAGATTAACGCTGGCGTCCTAGCAATGCAGCGAAAAAGACGAGCGATTGTCATTTGGTCAAAATCGGCTTTCTCGTGATGTGTCCCTCCATTTCCACAACCAGCCGCATAACACCATTACAGCTTCTGCTGCCTAACCTTTGGTGACGCCTCAAAGATTGGCCTCGCCTCTCCTACGCAGCTGCTGAAGGTGCGATCTTCCGCTGCCCATAGCTCAAGGTAGCTCTAGCCGACATCGGCTCTACTATCAAAAACAAAACGCAAAGGCAAACTGCAATCGAAAAACATACGACTTCTGCATGGTTCGTTGCGGTAGCTGTTCGTTAAGAGCACCGAACCCTGTTGCCAACTGATCATTTGTTCATAGCGATTGTTGTATTGGCGTTGCTACGGATCCTAACAATGCGAGCATTGCTGATGAAGACGAGCAACAGTAGGTACTAAGTTATTGTTCCGATGAGAGACAAAAACGGTTTTTTTTTTTTAACTTAGTATGTGATGGCACAGCGCAACAGTATTCGAGGCATCGTAATAGTCTCGCGAAAAAGTGGCGACCGACAAAACAAGCAATGGACATTGGCCGGAGCAGCGACAAGCTAAACGAAAATTTGTTTGCCTTTTTAATTGCTAATCGTTGTTGTCATTACGGCTGTTTTTACTGCCGCTGCTACTGATAAACAGAGCATTAGAACGCCTCCTGTTATATTGACGATTTCTATTGTGTGGTACTAGCATTGCTTTGATAGTGTTGCTTGGGATTTACTTATATGACTGCATAGGTAATTATAAGCGTTGTTACTACCTGACGTTGGGAATCGCCTGCTGCGTTCTGGCGCTACTGTCGATCTAGAAGAATTGGGGGCGTTGGCGTTGGTCGAAAGGTAACGCAATTTCTTTGAACGCTTCTTCAAAATGTTGAACTCTATGTAGAAGCCGGCGAAAAATTCGGCAAAATGACATGGGCCACAGCATGGGCCAATTGTATTGTATCTGTATTAGCTGCGACGAAACAACCGGAGGGACAAGAATTGATATATGTCTATATATATGCATAGGTCAGTTCTTGTATTATAATAAAAAAAAATCGGCACCAGCTGGTAGACCGTCTCGGCGAAACAGAAAAGCCACTTTTATAATAATATAGTGGATTCGACACGTAGAACAAAGACCCCGCAACGACCGTATGAAACTGTCGCTTGTCAGTGATCGTAGTTGATACATTGGAGTGAATACTTCCATTAGGCTGCTATCACTATTCCCATTAGCTCTTTAACAGCGCTCACACAAGCAGCTGAAGTAGCCGTCCGAGCGATATAACACTTTGTAAATGCGAATTATACACACGATTCCAGCTATCATAATATCCATGACTATGACTAATGGTAGCTGGGTAAAGGCGTACTCAAAACGTCTGTTTTACTTTCTTGAACTAATAAAGACAGCAGTTCCTCTTCTAGCGATGAAGACCTGGGGCAATTGCTCAAGGCCCTCAATATGACGTCATCATAACGTGAAGTGTACACTCACATTCCTCTCCCCGTCTCTCTATTATGTGGTATATATACCGAAACACTTGCTTTCTTCCATCTGACACAGTGATTTTCGCTCATCCGTACGGTTAAGGACGGCCGCTGCTAGCAGCTTAATGCTCGGCTCCTGTTTGCTGGGAGGGAACGACGACGAAGAATCGCCAGCTGAAGCGTTCCGTTGCAGTGCGCTCTTCGGTTGCGTTCTCCTCTCACAGAAAAAGCGCTAATCCAAGAACAATGTTTGCTCCTTTTCGCGTTCTATAGTGATGAAACAGCCAGTTATTTATAGACGTTAGCAGCTCCCTTGTTAACCTAGCTCACTTTCTCTGCGGGAGGCATTCAACGCCATCATCGTTTAACCATTGGCCAGCATTGACACCTTTTAAAACGTAGCGTCCGTGATACGTCTGCTACGTTACATTGACTTAGGCAATGGTTCGTCTTTCCAGTTGTGCTGCAGCAGCTGAAACATCGTGGGCTGTTTGAAGATACGAGTACGAGGAGAATCGGATCGAATCGACATCCGTGGTGTTTGTTAACTGCGTGAACGCATTGTTTGGCGTCATGGTTTTAGTTTGGCGGTATGCCACTAAGACGGTACCGAGGCGTCTGCTGTTTGTACGCAGAATTTGGTTATATTCCACTCCACGCGTGGCGCTTCTGCAAATGCTGCCACCAGTCTCGATGCCGATGATATTTTGCGCAGATCTCACAGTCGATTGTATCCCACTCCCGGCTGCTGCGTCCGCGTAACCATTACTAATGTCGTTGCCACTAGAGCAGAAGATGTGTCTACACAGTCGAAGACTCGGAGTCTTACGAACTAGCTCGTTCTGTTTTCAATGGTTTGTGTCTGATCGATTTGTCCGCTGTTTGTAATTTTGCTCTATTTCTAAATTAGCTGTGCTGGCGGCATTAGAACATCCCACCGCCGCATCCTCCTGCCCCCACAACCCTTCCTGTCGAGAAAGCGAACGAATAACGAACTATGAATGTCTAAAAATAAATCCCTTCATTCATACGCACTATGTGGTATATGGCTTTGGCGAGACGCGGAGCAGTTAGTCTCTTTCCTGCTATATATAGTAGAGAGAAAATTTGCAACGTTGCAGAGGCGCAACGATCCCCAAGTGCTGCTACGTTATATGTCAAACGTCCCTGACAATGGCTCATACTTGCTTGATGTAATATGGCATACACACAAAAATTTACGTACAAATGGACGTTCAGTAGACGAGCATTTGAAGGATGCGCTGGAATTATCCCTGCCTAGTCTACTAAATGTAGCCGATGCTATGGACTCTAATATAGGAGGACGAAAAAGTGAATTATACATTAATTAATTATACAGTATTCTCGACCCGATGCCTATCTGTTTCAAGGATGCGCCGTCAGTTCCACCTCGCGTCAGTTTCCCGCTATTCTGCTCGTTCTGCGGAACGGGACTCGAATATAGGGGGGAACAGATTAATGTAGAAAAAAACTCATTCAGTTTTTTTAGCCGATACATTTCGCTTTTATAAGCCGCCTCCCTTCGACCCGTAAAAGCGGTGCGTCCGTCTACTACCACGTTGTTCGGTTCGATTTATCGGTACGGTAAAAGTGGCTCTCCCAGAGCGCCAAAATATTGCTCCGTAGCTATACAAAAGAAACGAATGGATCGATGCGAATCATAATTATATAATAAGTAAGTATTTGCAGAACATGCCCAGTGCTATGGGAATAATAAAGCACAAGTGATTTTAAGCAATGGTTAAGAAATAGAAAATAATTTATCGCATGGGCTTCAGTCTCCATCTGTCCTGATAGCATCTACATTAGGTAGTACGAATCATCATCATGATTATGGTACTATTGAGCCATGATGATCGTATCTAATGACCTATGTAATGCAACGGTTGGTCAAGAGGATGCTTTTCGCTTGTCTAAGAATTGAATTAGCTTCGACAATGAATCAGATATAGCGTCCGTCGGAACCAAGAAAAACGCCACTCGCGTGCCTTTTAGTAAGGCGGCTGCTGCTGCTGCTACTGCTACTGCTACTGTTATCAGCCACGAATGCTTAAATTTGTATTGGCTGGTCTTATTGGCATGAAATCACAATCCTGGCCAATTGCACATCGTGCAGTCGTCACAGGCTGAGATTAAGAGGTATGGACCGTCGCACCCGGCTCAGGACAGCGGCATTGAAAAACGGACAAATTGCTTAGGTATAGCTACTGCTGTGTGTCGGTGCCTAAGACGAAGGCAGCCAGGACAATATCGGACAACGGCCAATTGGACAGTCCCAGCTGCAGGTGTCCGTCTCTTAGCCACTGACTGACCGCTCTGTTTTAAGTGTACTGTGTGTGTGTGTGTGTCTGAGTATGTATTCCTATGTGGATACAATTAGTAGCCAGAGCAGTTGGTTGCTTACTGCTGGTTTCCGCATCTTCAAAAGCCTTACTTGTGTTAACTATGGCCGTTTTGGCCGGTAGTGAAAATGAAGTACATTGGCCAAAACTGTCGTGACACAATCCCGTCAGAAATACACTCTTTGGCGCTGCTGAAGTCGATCACGGCTTCTACCGATTGAAGCGGTGCTTCAACAGTGGCTAATAAGAAAGTCGACCAACTTAAACGCTGGCTATTCGAGCACTGTGTTCTTCTCGTTGCTACGATCATATTTTCTAGTATGGGGATTGTATTCTACTATTGAACAGGTTCATTCAGTCTCTATTCACTTCGGTCGACAGTGAGCATCGTAGGTATCATGTCACTTCGGCAGTCTGCTCCACGTTGAACCTGCGTTCGTTAGACCAGGGTGGATTTCGCTTACCCGCGACATTTAAACGAAGTCGAGTATTTGAAGCACAGTAGTAACGGCATACTGGCACAGGAGAAACGACAGTGGCTTAACAATCCTTTCTTCACTCGCGTTTCGCGCCCTGGTAACTCTTACCGTCACGCCTATTTTCTGTCCTGATTTTGGTGTTCACAGATGACCAGACATCGATGCTGGTTTGCTTTGTGTATGCTTCCCACTAACGGGCCGATGAGGGCGAACAGCATAGACCCATCCGTAGACTCGTCGTTGTTGAGAAATTGGTTCTTTACCAGTCCCGATTGTGGCCGGCTTCTGGCACTCGCGAGAGAAAAAGTAACGATCGATCGTTTTTGTCTCTGTTCCAGTTTTTCTTCAGGCGACTTCTACTTGGTCTGCTTTGTCGGCTGCGTTCCTGCTGTTGCCAACAATCCTGTTGAAATTGTCCTGCCGGCCGTTTTCCAATAGCTCGCTGTGTCTATTCAGTACAACGCTGAACGGCTATTGTCGAAAATCGTGCAAGATGGAACATCCTTAGGCGCTCGATCGACAAGTAACAAGTTAACACTGAGGATTTTTCGCCGTTGTTGGCCTTGGCGCCAACATGCCCTGTTGTTGCGCACAGTATTTGAGATCGAATCACACATTTACAACGGGGGTCTTACGTAGACTGCAGCCAAAACACAGTCAAGCATGTAGGAAACCTTTTGTAGGCTTACTGTGGGTTTAAGTCGATACAACGAACACGGACTAACTAGAGGTTGATGACGGTAGAAGAGAAGAGGTCGTTTGTTATGCGACTTACCGTTGCGAGCTTCCGACTGACCAATCAGTATGAGCCTATTGTGATTCTAGCGAGAAATCGAAGTGACAGTTTTTTATACTATGCTATTTACAGGACATACTGATCTGGACAAAAGCACGCCGCGTTCCTCTGTGTCGTTCGTGGCCGAACGAGTAATTTTTAAACAAGAAAAAGGACAAGCTATTTGTGTGAGTACTTAGGGTTACAGATATGAAAATAACTGGCATGAAAATGGCTAACTCATCTGAAGCCTGCATTACATCACTGTGACTCGCGCAGGATCGCTGAAGCCATTGCAGACTCCCAGGTAGAGGTCGAATAGATTGCAATGCGCTATTTTATGCTTGGGTAAAAGTAGTAGATTCCAGCGAAGATACTTGCGACCTAATTTTCTAGAACGATTCATTTTCTACTTCATTTTAACATTTTCGAATGTCTGTGATGTGTGGTCCGAAAGTGGTTGTCCTGACCCCGTTTTGGGACACTGAAGATCAAAGCTGCCTTGTACTGTACCTTTGGTCTCCCATTCGACTTCTTACAAACAATCCAGTTTTGTCACGCGGATAAATAATGTTGAATGATTGGCATCATTCTTTCTATGCTCGACCGCACGAAAAAGTGTTTCTAGTCTAATAGATAGTCGACGACGATGACACATAATTACGTCAAGTGCCCTCAGTTACAGTTTTCAGTTAAGTTGATACATTTTCCTAAAGATGAACTATTTTCGGTAGGGGTTCCTAAATCGCTACGGGTACACAAACGTCAGTAGCAGCGAAAGCTAATAAATCGACGATGGTATAGCGAACCTGTCACAGTATTGCTCAGACAACAGATCTTTTCTTGCATAGCCCGCTTCACCTTATACGCCCATGCACTCCTCGTTTATCTGGCGCAATGAAACACTCAAGTAGTTTGGTTTTTGTCCAGGAAATTGTCGCTATTGGTTATACCGGCATTACCAGCTTTGACCGTAGCTACGGCGTCACAAATCAGTAGGATAGAATCAATACGATACAAACAACGCAAGTGTCAACATTTTTCCTTTATTCTCCGCTGTTCCGGTCTTGCTGTCCTTTGTTCAGTGTTCGAAACTATCAGACAGCTGTTTTCGCTCGCGCTGTAGACGTTTCTAACTTGACATGCCAGGTCCTATACGAAGCAGGACAAATCCGCCAGCATCAGAGCATCCAGAGAGAGCTACATACTATATATCCATTTTTAACCGTGCATTCCGGTGGTCATCAATTGCTTATATTATAAGTAGTTCTGTAGTATTACTACGTATTGAAGGGTGCGATGGGGGAGATCATTCCGAGGGAACAAAAAGCTGAACAACACAAATATCAATAGAAAAGTGGCTATTATAGTTGCTTGTCGTTTTTTTTTATACCATTGAAAAAAAAATGCGTTTACGTCGCACGCCAACCGCCGGTTAAAAATACAAGTAGAGAAGACTGCATTCTGTCCTTTACTGTCAGAAATTCTGCTCTAGCCCTGAGAATATACGACAAACTATGGGTAATGCTTATGGGCGCATTAAGGACGAAATGACCGTAAAGGGATTTCCTACCTACTGCGATCTATCAGTGAAGCCATATGAAGAAATTGTTTCATCACGGGGATCAGCGTTGTCCGCAGGTTGCCAAGATCCTGCCTTTGAGGGACATCGGCGCATAATTACTCTGTGTCATCTTGTAGCCTCGATTGGGTGACAAGTGTACTTTTAATACTTACTTGATGTCGATATTGATTTTATTCCCGGAACTCTCACGTTTACGTAAGTATTTAATGGCTTTGAACATTGTTTTATCTTTTTTAGGTTTTTCACAGGCAGCCGTTTAGTAGCCCGTGGTACTGGTTTGCATCGCAGTGCACTTTTCTTCTTATGAATTTGTCAATCATTTATCTACACTCTAAGAAGAGTATGTTATTGCCTAATGTATCCATTTGTCATTTGTTCTAGCATTGTTTACCGATTCCTGTTATTTTTTCTTAGCAGGATTCGGACGAACGCATTTGCAAGCCATCTGGGATCCTAACCTGCTAGAAGTCTGCTTGCGTTAGGCGCGTAACTCACGATTATCTATTCAAGAGTAGCAGGCATTGTAAGAGTAATGCTATCTTGCTAAGGTGCCTTCCTGTACTCGGGCAGTTTCAAGTTGCCGGGCCTTAAAGTTCCTGCCAGTCCTCGAAGCAGTCGAAGGTTCTACGGCGAATGCCTCGCATTGGTTTTACTTATACTGTCCCAGTCAGCTTAACTAGCTGGCAAACATTTTTTTCCAATGTCAATTCCCGTGTACGCGTTATTCCCCTAATATTGACTAGAAAATAGCCGTTTGATAGACTGTGCATATCAAATAGGCTATGCTCAGGATTTCTACGTTTCGACTTATAATTCAACCTATACGATACTGCTATGACTGTTTGTCATCTTGTCACTTTTTTTAAACGCTACCGCGTAGAAAGCGGCGACATTGAATGCTGCGGTGACTGCGGAACGCTCAAATTTATCTGGTTCATACATCCGTTTTACTGCTCCTGCAGTCAGCTGCCAACATTCCGCTATCGTAAACCACGAAGCGCAGCCGAGGTAATTCCGCTAAAACTGCGCTCCATCTACCACACTTATAATTTCTCGCCTATTTTCGTTATCTCTGGCGGATAAATCGATGTTGTCGTCGATGACGTTGTTACCATTGTGGTTCCATCGTCTCGAGTTCTAGCTCAGCAGCAAAAGTACACCGATCTATTGTGCCAATAGAGTAACTGTAGCGGGCAATAGGAGACTGCGTTAGATTGCTAAATTTGTTGGCGAATTTTAAAAGGCTTCGAACGGCTTCAAGCGAACCGTTGCCGTCATCGCGAAGCCACTCCTCAGGATCACGACCCACTCAGTTGATTGCCAGCTATCTAGCCCAGCGCATTTAGTACCATTCCTTAGCCCCCTCAAGGCAGCGCAATGCATTTGATAGAAATATGTCACACATAGATACATACGTGGAGCCATTCCCCACGTGCGCAACAGCCAAACGGAGATACAGTTTTGTGAAGCTCTATCTCGCGTGGAACTCGCGTACACCGAAAACTAGGTACAATATAGATAAAAATAAATCTGCTCAATATAACTACGAACATATGTGCCTTGTTACAAATAGAATGATTACTACTAGAAGTGTCAGTGCTGAAATGGGAAACGATAACAGCTCTGCTAGTATTAATCCTAGCTAGCGAATGAGTAATAACAACAACAAAAATAATACATTTTATGATACACATCAAACAAGAATAAAGGACAACAAAAGGCCGATAGGGCCTTTAGCGCGGTTTCGTGTACGACGTAAACAAATGAAGATCGGTGTCATCACTGCACACGGCAGCTGATCCGATCTTAAGTGTGTCCGATCGCTTCACCGTATGAACAGCTGGCGGGAAAATCAGCAGAAGCGCGCGGTCTGTCCGTTTAAACATATCAGTTTTTAGAGACATTGTCACGTCAATGTCCTGCATTAGGCTTAGTCACACAATTCCGAGTAGCGCGTCACCTCATTATTTCTTGTAGACAGTGGACGATCATTTCAGACGGCATTTGTATAGGTTCGAAATCCTTTCGCATCGTACACCGTTATTAGCCATGGGATAAATGGTATTGTAAGTTGTGTCAATGTGCAGGCATAACTGGGTAGGTTACGTGCAGTGTACATACTAAGCAGCATTGGGTTGGCGAGAGCACCAGGGTAGCAGGGTATGTTTGTTCGCTTGTCCAAACTATTCTGTCTTGTCAGGTTCGCGAACGATACGATTATTGGCTAGAAGAAAAACTGAAAAGCTTAACAGTGTTTACGAGCGTTATCCTAAACTGAAAGATCCCTGCCGCGGAACTCCGCCAAACTTACTAAGTAAGAACATAAGCGACCAAAATAAGAAATAGGTGAAATAGATTTTCATAGGTAGACAGTGATGAAGTGACAAAAAGAGCACGTATCTCTGTATTCATCAAAAAAAAACTTCTAGTAATCAACGTGATGCCCTTGTCCGGGCCAGCTCAAAACTATGTAGTAAAAGCATTGGAAGTATTGCTGCATGCACTTATCTAGTACTATTGCCACGATGTACAATTATTAAATTCGGATATAGCAGCTTCGTTAATACATGTCGTCACAGAAGAGGCCATAGAAAGATACGTTGCGTTTGTCGTGACTTGAAGCCCACGATGTCAATCACCGAAAAAGACGGAACCTAATTTTAGTGTGGAAGCCTTTAGACAACAGGCTTCCCCCGTGAAAATGCGCTATTCTCCCCTCAACAACGCTAAATATATCGATATATATAGATCGGAAAAATGAAAATAAAAAATATAATTCTGTTAAGTTCTCTAGGACGATCGGCGCAATACCCTTTACTACAAATGCGAACATGTTTCTGACTACTTATAATAGTAGTATTAGACATAAATGAAGAAACAATTGTTGTTACTAGAGACATATTGTACAGCCAGTATCATAACTCAAATTATATAATATATTATAATAATTGTCAAATAATCCTTTTTGCTCAACATTGTTACTTTAATTTCATCTTATTTTCACTAGAGGAACTTAATGTAAACAATATTGTAATAAACACATATATTCGTATACGGAATCTGTGGGGGAATTAGAAGAAACATCATACTTCAGCGTTCGCCGTCTATCCTGGTGGGAAATCTGGCAAAAACTGAACCATCAGTATACTCAAATATGCACACGTAGCGTTTACCTTGCACAGTCTGAATCGCTTCTGCAAGATCGTTTTGTTCGCTCCTTTTTGTCCTGGCGTCCGTCTCTCCTGAGTGCGTTCGGCGTGGGCAAATATTTGACCAACAGAATGATGATTATATACTCAGATAAAAACGTTTTGTCCAGTACTTTTGTATCCGCCGCCATACGTTTACTTTTCGACCGATTCTAATCGATTTCTTGCTTCCCCTCACCGTCGCTGTCTGATGTCCGGCGACTCATCATCATGGGTACGCATTTCATTTTCTCTTGCTTCATTGTAACGGGCAGCTATACGCTCATAGGCGATTGCACCTTGTTGAGAACTAGAACCGCCAGTCTGTCATCCAGCCATCAAAAACAACATAACCTTATATAAGGGTATAAATAAAATGATCTAACTGGATCATATTATTTGTGGTCTATGGCGTTTCGAGCTATAGAAGCAAATAATAAGTATCTTTAGAGCAAACAGCTATCTTTAGATAGTGGAAGATTGGCAGAATAGTCTGTTTGTCCTTTGAATAGTCATTATTAGGGTGCGGCCTATATTCTGTGCTATTGAATTTTTATCTTACGCTTATGTGTTATTTTTTTAATAATTATACATTACGTTTAACAGACATAAATCTGAAATTCTCTAGTCGTTTGATAGATTTCATATTTATCGAAAGATGCGTCTGCTAGCGCCCTAGGCTACCCGCGCGCACCGCAGCTCAACTTTTGCTTATCGTCATTGCTGCCGTAATTAGTTTGACGCTCTAGGAATCCTAACCATTATCAGCTAAAAGCATATTGTGAACTGAGCACTCTACGCTGTCTCCCTATAGGGCCGATCTGCGCTGCTGGCTGATGCCCCGTTGGCCATATACCAAATGTCCAGATATATTTTCTAAAAGAAAAATACATTTTTTAAATGCTCTGATTTTTATCAGTTTTTTTTTCGAATAATCGTGCCGACTTAGACAAGATCGATCATGGTTGCTATCCGCTTAATTCCGGACGGTCGTTTTTCCACCAACTGATACTGTCAACCAACTGTGATTAAGTTATCCGCTATCATATGCCTTTTGCGTACTCAAGGGTGATACTTTGCCTGGTGCGCCTGCCAACGTGTCCGACGAGAGCTGATATGTTGATAGCTATGGGACGCTGAAAATTTTTTTGCAAAATAGCACCTTGAGTATCGGCCGAATAATGTAGGTCCATATCGACATTGGTAATCGCGTGTTTCTTGTCTGAATTTAAAATTAAGTTTTGCTATAGACCTTCAACAGTTGCTTCTATCGATTTGCGCTAGCGGCTACCTCGTGACATTCCCGTATACATAGGTTTTTCCGTATGTCATTTACATCTACGTCAATTAGTGAGACTCATTGCACGTATTAAAAAAGCAAGGTTTTACGAAGCTCTAGGTAAAAATAGTTTGTGGTCTACTGAAGCGTTTACGAATATAATGTGAGCAGATAATTTTTTTACTTTCGTCAAGAAAATTTTCGAATTTCGAATTCTGTAATAATTTCCAGTAATAGAAAAATTGTCCAGTCTTTATAGTCCGGATAAAATATATTTTATATAATATTCCGTTTAGCTCACTTACTATCTTCGTTACCCTCAAGCTGTGCGGATGTACGGGTACCTTCACAGTCGATGAGTCATTACACATGCACTTTTTTGTGTTTCTTTTTTTCGGCAAGTATAAGATACGAAAATTTGCAGACTTCACGGCACAATCGTATGACACTACGTGCCAATAAAAATTTTAAAAAAAAAACTTAATTATTGGCTACGAGCGCCAGCCAGTCGCTTGATGCGCGCAGACTGCTAGCAATGATTACGATACTGCTCGCCGTCATCTTAACAAATGGCCGGAACATAACACAGAAACCAAGCACACATCCACTGCCTCAAGGCTTCTATCCATTAAACTCGCCTCAAACGAAAATTAACAATGATGTAAAGACAAATCGGGATTTTTTCAAATCGGAGTCTTTTCAAGCCCAGTCCCTGTGGGTGCTCTGATACCGGTTCACTAGTTAAAAGCGGATCTGCAGGGATAAACTGCAGCCAATTAGGTTTCGTTTACGAAGAGTTAGTAGCGACACTAGCGGCAGTTCTTCACGCATATAGATCTCCGCGCACGAAGAATATCCGCTGTTTTTGTTGTTTTCGATCTGTTCAAGGTTTCCTTGCGGCCAGTACAATGGCGTCCAGTAACGTGACGAGCACAGTTGCGACCCTTCCCCGTATATACTCGCGAATGTTGCCCGTCGTGCAGCAAAGAGGCGCTTCATAATTTTCTCCTGGGCTATTCGTGGATACTTTTATTTGGCACTAGAGTGTAGTATAACTGTGGTGTATAGATGAATGGCATGAAGCTTGATTGGGTGCGTGATTACGCAAAATATTAGATATTTTTTTAACTAAAATTATGTTTAAGGTACATTGGCTTGAGGTATATATATATATATAATTTAGGCAAGCATAGTTTAAACTTCTATTAGTATGCTACGCTAATGGCACAAACACTTCGGTTTACCTACAGAACGTAACTAACTATGGTGAAGTACTCCAATACTGGCCAAAGTTGTCGACATGGCAAAACTTAGTTAGACATTATACATCTTTAGAAAAACAGTCACCATAACGTTTGCCACCGATACAGGTCCGTTGCGACCAGCCGCAAGGCGCTTTCTTTCGCTCGCTAGGAGACTGTCCCCACGAGAGACCCCCGATGCGGGAACAACTCATGAAGGGAGAAGCCCTATTCGTGCTTTTCGTTTCTGAACGATTTTCACCTGTTGACCAAACTGGATGGGCAGAAGGAAACAGTAGGCTTCACGGCCAGCGCTCTTGGCCGCCGCAGCCGTATTGTCCTCTTCGCCCTGTTTAATTTGTTGGCTCAGCAGTCGCTCGTTTAAATTAGAAACCTGTCCCATATGTACTGTAATGAAACAAGGCGGCAATTTTCTTTGTAGAAAATGCATAAGCCTTTCCACTAACGTACAACCACAAGCAACTGGCGCCAATCACCTGCGAAAAATATCAAGTTGGTGAGATAGTAATGGATCAGTCGGTAAGGTCGTCATCTCGTCGTGTTTATTACTCGACCACTTCCATTACATCAGAGCATCTGCTGCAGTGGCCTGGTGTGTAGCCTTCCTGTCTTGTGATGCTGATGCCTGAGCCCGCTAGGTCCGTTGCGATCTTTCTACTTCGTATGCGGACGCCAGAGAAGAACGCCTCAGATTCACTCGGAGGCGCAGGCGAGATATTTATACGAAGCTAATTTTTTCCCTGTTGTTAAAAGTAGCGTCTTTTCCGTAAGTTGTGTGTTGGGTTTTTTTGTTGATGTTTGTTCTTTGTTTTCTCACTGTCGAAAAATCCACTTCGTATATAGATGTATATGTATATAACTGAAGCTTGCGACTTTAGCGGCCGCTGTATTTCATACGAGTCGATGAATGTGTCTAGTCATGCCTAGAAGCGCAACGTTCGCCATCAAGCGACCGACAGTGCTTTTTAATCGTGTTCTCGACGTCACTAGCTGCTATGGCTGACCAGGATAATGATAATCTATCGCCATAATGAGAGCCCGTTGCATACATACACATATACAGGGCTTAAACTGCACGCCTAGTGGCCAACGAGACGAAGAAGCCATAAGAGAACTTGCTGACGGTGCTTAGAGACCACCGTTGTAACTTGTTTGTTGGGAGACGTGTACCCGATAAAACAGAATACCATGTGTGTGTGTGTTGCTACTGTTATTGCGCGGGTAGTAGGCTGCAGTTGTAATTTTCTCAGCGGCGTTCGGTCGGTGCCTTCTCGCGCGGAATTTCGTCCTTCCATTTCGACCGCCTCAGCGGCAGGTACTCAAGCCTTATGAGTTTGATGATAGTTTACGAGCAGAAAACGTATATACGATATGTTAAACAATCTCAGAACTCGATTCGTCTGTTTTTCGTCCGAATCAACGATTGAAGTAGTGTAGAATGATGTAGCGTATGCTCAACCGGTGCGATTCAACTACGAAAATTTTCGACCTTAAAAAGAGCCTTCACAAGAATATGGGTTTTATAGAAATGAGCCTATCTGTGGGCAACAACTAGAAGCGAATTTGTTTTTTTCGATAACAGCTATATAGGTTTTTATTTAATGTGATATGGGACTTCGTCGTTCAACTGTTTGTCTGTTTATTTCGCGTCGGTCAGGTTTACCATTGGTGTAGTTACGGATCACTCATTGAGGCTCTACATAGACCGGTGTCTATTCTAAGATCAGCAGGAGGGAATATTTTGATTTTCAACCCACGTTTAATCGTGATGATACGTCAAACTTCATTCATCCATTAGTCGGGAATCTGAACAATGACGTAGCTACAGGTATTCATGAGAGCAGTGACTGCAGTGCATCACAAAAAAGTAAAAACGAGCAAGGTGCCATTTTAATAGAGCGGCGAGACGGACAATTCCTCAGCTTGACGGTCGCCTCCATATTGTCGGACACTTGTTTAGATTTTAACGAGGAAGGGACCGTTGTTTCTCATTCTAGTTTGCGTCTAGCAAGCAATTCTACTGGTACGACCATGCTGTTACTGGGAAGCACCATATTCTGTCCAAAACACCGATAATGTCGCTACAAACGTGTGTGATTGCTAACGTAGGATAATACTCTGCTCCATCTTGCCAATTATTTAAACGGCTATGTTTATTTTATTCATGAACAACGACATAATTATGATTCTGTTCAGGTTCTAAGAATCAACTTATTTCAAATTTCGCCACCGTTACATGGAAGTTTTTTGACGAAGCGCAAAAGGAAACAAAAGGGAAATGGGCAGACGCAGAGGCACGTTAGCGTCATGCTGGTAGGAAACAGTTCGATTAGCTAACTTCTTTGGTATTGTTTATCACCGTCACCTTATCACCGTCGTGATTTAGCCGTAACTAACCCGATTGCGGGTACTGACTACTACTATAGCATTGTTCTATGATTCTTCAGATTGGCAGTTTTGAAAGTGTGTCGAAGCTCATATCCAAACGACGAATTGTCTAGCTTTGCTCGTTCAGGACACCATTTGAAACCAGCTATTAATGGTAATCAATCCCTTTCACAGCAACTGAAGTTCCATCAAACACTGCTTTTTGATTCTGCAGCTACGAAATTGATTATACTGAGATTAGCATCGATGTTCGGAACCCTTGAGATAGATGATTTGTTGGGAAGAGCTTCCTGTTGTCTTCACGCCGGGTCAATTTGTTTTTGATTTCGCTCACTTTTCACCTTTTTCTTCCCGATCCCCCATCTAGTCCGTCTTCCCCATGGCAGAGTACGAGAGCCTATTTAGTCACAGTCACAAGTAGCGAAGTGACAAGCACGTTGCAGGTCACGGCAGACTGGAAAATAAGGAAGGCAATGGTTGCTTTAAAGTGGTACGGGTCTCGATGAGCTGGTGCAAACTAGTGAAGCACGCCAACGGTATAACTGCCTGTCCGGTCAAATAGTCTTCTCCCAGTGAAAAGCTATCTTGATGGCCGGTATTGTTGCGTTCACTGCGATGACGATCCGTAGAATTAAAGCTCTGTTTATGTTATTGTTGTTGTTATCAGATGAGCATCTCCTTTTAGCTAGGCACAATTATCATCTGTTTCGTTACTCAACTCATAGACGTCGTAATTTATCGTAGTCCAGGGCTTTCGGACTCTAAAAATGCTGCCATATAGAATAGTGTTGCTATCACCAGTGCGACCTAATTATTATTAAACCTGGCTCAACTATGAACTGTCCACGGTGAATGTCAGGCTTTTATGTCTGTTAGCCATTTTACCAACGCAATGGGTGCGGTGCGGTGCGATGCGGTCCGTAGGGTGCAATAATGGAATGAGTTTATTGTGAAAATAGCAAAAGCAACAACATCGTCATAACTGACGCGATCAGAAATACGTCCCGTGCCTGCTAAATCGCTACCCGTCGCCGTCGCTGTTACGTCGCCTGACCTACCGTTGTCACAAACCTGATCGGAAACTGCTAGCAAGCGAAGGTAAAGGGCAGGTCAATGCACATAGTAATAATGTGACACTGACCCGAAGTCAGTTACCGCGAGATCTAACAATTCCTGCTATTCTTGATCTCGTTGAAAGGCCGATATAGCGCCAATATCATATACACATATACAGATGGCTGGCTGGGATGGTGAACTACTGTTTAATATGGTATACCTGGACGTAGGCTTTAACACCAGATTTTGACAGATAATGAAGCAATTCAATCAAATTGTATTGATTTTGACAGTGGCATAAAGACCAGCACTGCAATTACGATCAAGAGAAGCCACTACTTGCACGATGACTAACGGCAGCAGACGCACTAATTAAGTATCGAAATGGCCGTGTGCGGACCGGGTGCAATATCTAATAAT
>NW_019213235.1:82318-123920 GCF_002532875.2 Varroa jacobsoni | reverse complement strand
ATGATGCATGGTTTGCTTTATTGCTAACCAATATTTCATCGCTAAGGGTATCACTGTTGTTTTTGGCATGGCTGTTGATCGTTCGCGCCCCCCTCCTCCGTGTAGCCTCTCGCCCTCAGTTGATTAGAAATTTCGGGATCTTTACGTATCGGCTAGCAGAACTATATATGCATATATGGAAAAAGCTAGAAACGATAAAGGATCATTGAGCAGCGTTGCTGGACAGAATGCCATTTCGTCGACTTCCTTCCATAGCTTGGGTGTATGCAGCGTGTTTGGGAGCGAAGGGAAGCTGCCCGTCAGCGTCGTTGACGCGCCGTACCTTCCCTAATTGAACAAACAGAGGGAAAGCGTTTGAGAAAAACTGCATAGTTAAACACTCACTCGGCAGCCTCTTGTGCATCAGATGTTTAATCGGCATCGGTAAACTATCGTCAACAACAATAACAGTGAACGTACGTGGCGTCATCACCATTATCGGTGTGTTATTGCCGAAACATCAGCTTACAAACCTGACGATTCAAATCAACCAACCACAATAGAACAAAGGAAAGAAACATTACCAGTGATGAGTAATAATGCTTTCTTGTAGTGAAACATAAGCAGGTTTACTACTCCAACACAGCTTTTAGGCATTTTCAGACTGCACCGAACGAACGATGAGTGTCTAGGTTTCGTAAAACGTAATTACTGATCTGTCTGGCCAGATTTACCTTACATAAGGTAAAAATTGTCTAGGTGGACCTGACGTTTATGGGGCGGCGATGTCCAGCAGTAGATGTCAACTGTGCTTTTTTGTTGACTTTGACAATGGACAATCGTACGAGACACAGCACAATTATCATGGACCATGCATAGGCATCATGCGAGCCTTTTCTACGTTACTTGTAAAAAACGTCTACGCATTGTGCAGACTGGGGTGTCCCCATGCCCATGACGAAACCAGTGGGCCAAACCCGCATTGTCATCTCCGATCTGTCATACATCGTCGTCACTTGGCATTTGGACACAACTGCTGTTAATGCCGAAAGAGGTAAAAAGTTGACGGAGAAGACCAGCAGCTGCCACAACAACAGCAACTATTTACTTATTACGTGCTTTGTTGCTGTATTCCTATGGTAGTATTGGCCAATGGACTAAGTTTTGCGCTGTTTGTCTGTGCATCCAGCAATTTGTCGGGCTTTCCTTTTCGCTGTCACGTTTCAAGGGCACGCACGAATCGTCGTCATTATGGACGATCGTAAAAATTGGAAGCTTCTAGTGTTCCGACATACCAGAACAACATGACATTCAGTGGACGAATGAAATATTCTATTATATTTATGGAAAATAAAAATCTGCTAGAAGTATATCGGGCCACCCTATCTGCACCAACGGACTTGATTTGCGTTTCTGTCACGCGCATGATGTCTAATCCTATGTCCCTTCAGTTACGTGAACACTTACCTTCATTGAATTAGAACAGTGTTTTACTGACGAATTCATTGGTGGCGTAACAGGTTCGTTTGCGGATACGCGGTGGCTTCAGACACAAACGGATCAACGTACGAACAAATCCTCCATTGTGTGAGGTTATTCCTGCGCACAGCAAGAAAGGAATCCATGCCCAGAAAAACAAAGGCAGAAGATGCTTCTAGCGCGCACGCTCGATGACATATTAATATAGTTAAGCGCTTCGCATCTGTTGCTATGAGTTCCTCTGACTCGCGCAACGCTGACGCATCCCTAATGCTTACCAGTAACCCGTGCTCTTGCGTATGTATGTGTGTGCGTATGCATGTACGTTTCTGTCAGCTTGCTCAGTTGGCAAGGCAAAAGGAGGCGAAAACGAACTACTTCAAACATAAATCGATTGATTGACCGGCGCCAGACCGCACAGGCTTCGAACGGTCATTTCGATGACGACAGTAACAATCGACTGCCCTACTTTATATCTATCCTTTGTTTCGTTCTAGCTTTATTGCGCTATTTATTCGGTTCCTTATTATTATTATGGTACGCTAAAACGATTATGACGCGTTGCTTCTATTGACCGCGTTACGGCAGCAGTGCAACTAAATCGAAAGTACAAATCCATACTTCGGAAAAAAGACCAAAACAATATATGGAATGAATATTGCCAGACAGAGGTACCCTGACGAAAGATCGGATCTATGTAGATTTGCATAAACAAAGAGAAAGTGGGAGAATGGCCACAAACATGTTACCGAAGCGATTGCGAGCGAGACAAGCAGAAACCGCAAACTCGGCATTCGGTGTTGTTTCTAGACACCTCAAGACCAAGCGATGGGCACAACTGTGCACTCGCGAAAGTACGCGGGTGCCGACGGGTACAGGAGCAAAGCTGAATTGCCATTACGTAAATTACGCCTAATTCGTAATAGAAAGAGCCAAAAAGGCTCTTTTTCTTTCTTTCTTTTTTTTTTTTAAATTACAACGAGAATAGAAAATTCAGTTTGTAGTCAATGTGACGGTTGACATTTAAGCACCGAAAACAGTAAAATCTAAGTTGACAAGGCGTTTGCTAAAATAGTCAATTTTCATCCAATAGGAAGGTATATGAGATACCCTAGGGTACAGTATTAACAAGATTAAAAAAAGGTTTTTAATATTGATATTGTTTATGAGTTGGCTGTTTTGGCATCTCATACGTTGATATTTTGCTTCGGTCTGACAAAGTCAGAGTTGTGTATATTTTCGAATAGGATTTCTCGTGTCAACTATTACGATGACAAAACATTTGATCGTTCCCGTTGAACCAGCGAAGACTTCTGTAAATCGGACTGCCCAAATAAGAAGGAAACTGCTTTTCAGCCACGCTGACCAAATAGAATCACTGACTGGTATTGTTATCGTATAGCAGCAGCACGGTCTGTATCGAGAGCAGAGCGGTACTGGATTGACGACGACAAATATTTCAACCAATGCGTTTTGTGCGCAAAGCGAAGAGTGCGACCTTTGGCTTCTTTCGGAAATTATATTGTACATCGTCAATCACAGTCGTTTGTCGCTTTGGACGATCCTTTTCGTTTGTAAACTTGCCTTCTAGTAGATGAGCCCCTAGACAAGGCTCCATAACCGTGGTCCATCAGAACATAATGAGCTGTACAAGAGAGTACAGTGGTAACGGATTTGCAAGTATTCCAAAAGGTAACTCATCCAGTTAGTTTTATCTCCGGAGTGCCAACTCGAGTAGAGAGAATCAGCCCTATCAGAACTATCAAGCTTCGTTAGTGCATAATATAGAGTAGGGGTGTACATGTGAAATAGTATGAGGTGTTCTCAGTGATCTATTATCTATCTATCTCAGTGATGTTGACGAAAAATGACTGATCATATACTCTAGATTTTGCTCCGATTGTGTTCTATAAGCATTGCAACAACTTTTACGTTGCTTTCACCCGATCGGCTAGTCTATGCAAAGCTCTGAAACATACAGAGCCTATTGTGTACACTTGAGAAATTATCTCGATCCCGACGTAGCTTCAGACTTGTTATACGAATAATATATAGTAAATTCATGCTTTTCTTAGTTTAGATCTCATTGCTGGTCTGTAAGGAACAACAAGCAAGAGATAAACTCGAACTGAGCGAATGTTAGCTCTACGTCTGGGACTGGCACTAAGGGTTGTCTCAAAAATCCTAGACTGATTGAACCGGACGGCTGGCCGAATACAAATCCGTTATAAGCGGTAGAGGAATAAGGTTAAACGACATTGTCTTTTCTGTATAGGCTAATTATCCTGGCACTACAAGGTAAAAGCTACAGGTCAGCGAAGGCTGTCACGCGCCGACATAAGTGGTAATATCAAATTTTGCAGATATTATAATACACCTTCCGTAGCGTACGTCAACAGCGTTTGAATGAATCTACACAATTTGTGCGCCCGGAAGTACAGCGTAACTTTCAGGAAAGGGCAAAACCAAATGTTTGTATCAGCGGATTATCTGCAGCCATCCGTTTAATTCGAGACCGAACGTGCCGTGCACCCAGAATATAAAAGAGGGTAGGCCAACGTTTAAAGATCTTTAATCTCTTTTAAGGCTAGGCTTTATAGGGACTAGATATCTTGTTTTATCGCTCGTTCTTTTCTTGTAATCTATAGTTCAATGTTCAATTTTGCTCATCTTCATTGGCTTAATGAGTTCTTTATATTAAATTCAAAATCAGTTCGAAATCAGTGGAATGATGACGCATGAAAAGTTTCTATTTTTTACAGCTCACGCTAGGCGATCACGACTAAGTCGTACATTGTAAATACGATATTCTCTGTTTTGAGTAGTGAGAGAATGTACGCTGAGTACTATTTGTAGTGCGTACTCAGAACGTGTATGCCTGCGTACGGCGTTACACCGGATTCGATACCATCTATTGATCCCGTAGGATACTACCGCAGGATTTAGTAACTTGAATGTATGGCTGAACCAGTCAATCGACGAAGCAAGCGTTTTTCTGTCGAAGCGCGGAGTTAAAAAATTTAACTTCAGGACATGTGATGGTTTTGAAATTAAGTAAGCTTTTTCTAATAAACAACAGTTGTTCTCCTGCAGGCAACATCTGCCGTTCAATTGCTCCTTTTCTATCTAGCATTACTGGCGGCAAAATAATTTCCCGAACATACGCGAATCATATCAGGTTTTGCAGATATAAATCTGCAACCAGGTAAACATGCTTTGGACGAGATGTATTATGTTCCTGTACTAACAACCCTTTATCTCCTCTTTCGAGAGCCAATCATAACGGAACGCCCAATGAAACCGTTGCTTTTTTGGTATATGACGGTGTTGTTTAACTACTTGAGCCAATGGTAATGAGTAATCGTAGTCCATCATCAAACAATAGACGAAACAGACTTGAGAAGGAGCAATAACCGCGTCAAGGAGCTAGACAAGGATGTACGTAGGCCACAAATCATCAGCCATTTGTTACTTTAGACGGTCGTCGTCGGTCACCGTTTATTCAAATGGAATACTCGGACATTCAAAAGTCGCTTTGGCAGCAAAATCAATAATCAAAAAAAGAACCGTCTGTTCCTGTTACTTTTTTTTCTCGGTAAAACCAAAAAATAGATATCGATCCAGCAAACCGCCACTGTTAATTCTACTCGGCTAATTGTTATTGCTGCAAAAGCTTGTTAGTCAGTTGCTGTCAATGGCAGCCTGGAAATTTTGCTGATATACACACACAGGCGCCGCTTGTGTTTGGACGGAAAAACGTTCATAGATTTGATCAAACTATTATGGACTTATCTAATCTATTGGACTAATCTCATTGTAGACCTAGGCTATCCGCGCCAATTTACCTATACGCTAGTTGCATATAATGACAAGCAGAGATTTTTTTAATTCGTTAGTGGCGCGATGCTCTGCAGTATCTGAAAAACCAGCAAAGCGAAATTATACTTGTTATCATATCGATGATACGTTATATGCAGAACACTATTCTATCTATCTTATACGCAAACAGGAGCATATTCATTTTTAATAAAATTGTCGCACTAATAGCAAACAATAAATATCAGGTTTATTTTTGAATTTTTAGGATCGCACGGAGCTACTTACCATGGTATCTACCTTGGCGAAATTGGTGATGGCAGCATACATAAAGTTTCCGGAAAAGTCTACCTGTCCAATAAAAACGAGCTTCATTTAGTCGACTTCAACTACGACGGAGCTGGTCCTGACGCCTTCTTTATGATCGTCAAAGAGGGCAATCCCAGCGCGGAGGGAATCAAACTTGCCGATGAGAACGGATCGTACGTTATCAATGCAGCATTCGCTTGCCCCACATTGGTTACTTTTCCGCCACACCCTATCGTTCCAACACGATTAGTTACAAAGTAAAAGCGTAATAATATAAATGGTGTAATTCTGCCCAGGTACAGGCTCTCTTAACCAGCAATTCAACTGTCAGATACAGATCATGCAAACGGAACAGACAATTTATTTCACGTAATCGATTTTGCTTAGATGCGACTCAGATGGCTATTTTAGAATATTCGATACTTTTAATGTGAACATGGAACTATTGCAGGACCGCAAAGTTAAAGGGTTATCGCAGCGCGAACTTGTACCTGCCACTGGGACCGCACGACATCCGTGATGTGAAGTTCTTCTATGTGTTCTGTATCAAGGCCAATCAACTGTTCGGAGCGGTACCCATAACAAATCCACTAGTTCCTTCCGAGCAAAAAATTAGCGATGGAATTCAAGGAGCTCATGGCGTTAGCACTGGAGTAATTACCCTTAAAGATTCCCGTACTATGATCATTAAGGATTTCAGCTATGATGGAGCCGCTCCCGGTACGACCACTCAATAGGCATATCGAGCTGCACAACCTATTCAGCCAGTAATAAAATTTCTCTTGATTAAAGGTTTAAACATTTTACGTAAATACAAATATTATAGGTCCCGAATTTGGAACCATGTAGGCCGTTTTTGAGAAGCTCGGATTTAATGCTCGTGCCAGCTAGCAATAGGAAACAAGTACGCTGAGCTCCAAATCGATAGTTCTATCATTTCACTTCGATTTCCAATATCTACTATCTTGGGCTGTCAAAAAAGTATTGACTATTTTTTTTTTAACTAAATGGATCCAAATTTACATATCTCAGATAGTATGAGACACGTCGGGCCGATGCTGGTGTCATTGGAAAGCAATCGTAGATGCACTAAAATTGTCGGGATGCCTTTATTCAGAGTCGGACTGCGTTGAAAATGAGTGAAGTTTCAGTTCCGCAGAACCCCGCTATATTCTACAATTTTATTACGATAAAGTCACGGGCCCATAAAAAATGTATACTGTCTATGGTTAAAATGCTCTATCAGAAGAAGAAACGGCCTAAAAATGGTACAGCCGCTTTCGTTCTCGAAAGTTCGATGTGACGAATTCCTTTCATGGTGGTCGATCAATTACGGAAAAAGTTGATGAAATTATCGTGAAGATCGAGCAAGACCAACACGTGAACAGCCATCATAGCAAACAGCTGTAAACGATTTGAAGAAAACTAGCTACGAAAAAGTTCCAATGTTTAGATACTACACAAGTTGACGGAAAGGAATTTACCTGATCGTATTAGAAACTTAACAGAAAGTCAACAAACTCAAGTCATTTCTAAAGCGGTTGATCACGGGTGATAAAAAGTAAATCACATACGCTGCGCTAAAGCGTTGGCCGACGCCAAAGAACATAACGCTTTGTATTTGGTGGGACTAGAAATTGTGCGTTGCAGGCTGCTGCTGCTGCTGTCTGGCCAGATGATTGGCTTGTTAGCAACTGATAAGATTACAACAAGGCATTGAAAAAGCCATCGACCAGAACTGGAGAACAGAAAAAGCGTTTCTCTGCAGGGGCGATGGCGGACCACGTATGCCTTCAGCTACCCGACAAAATTTGACAAAAGTTGGATGGAAGATTCTACCGTCAGACTGCCATCGTTCCACATAGAGTTATTACAAATAGTGTTAGTTTAGTTTCATAAAGAAATAAAGAAATACAGTAATTGCTTACGAATCTTCGTCCAGGAACCAGCGAACCTATACAGCGATGTAGATTATGGTTTTACCATGCAAATGGTAGAAGTTCATAGATCAAAAATGGCCCATAGTTACTATGGTAATCCTATTTTAGAACATTAAAAAAATCTGCTTCAATTTGGCCTCGAGAACGGTCAATACTTTTTCGGCAACCCAATATGTCAGATTGTACCATACAGAATAATTGTTTAGTAAGAAAGAAGTGAAATTTGTAATGAAAATTTTCATGCAGTTATAAAATCATTAGTTTATGCTTTTTCCTTAAATATCACCTTATTTAACTTTGTCGAACTTGCTCTTCCGCAGACGCCTTCTTCACTGTTGGCCAAGGCAATCCGTCCACCGATGGCGAGAAGCTGCCCAACGAAAGAGGCAGCATCGTCAAGCTTCCCCGGTACCAACGGCAGACCATTATGCTAACGCTTCCGCAGGATAAATCCTGGGCAGATTATGACTATCTGTCCGTATTCTGCCATCGTGCGCGACAGGACTTTGCGCATGTGCGTATCCCCCGAGACCAATTAACCATTCCGGTTGCGCGTGGATCAGGTGCGTACCGGAGAGCGGCGGCCTCTGCGGCGATAACAGTAGCGGCGGTTGCGTTCGCCTTGTTCAGAAACACCAATTGTAACTAAGGGCAGAATTAGGACAAGACGAAAACTGTCCAAGGACAAACGCAGGCTTCGGACACAAACAAAATCCTCTTCTTAGAAAGCCCGTTAGAACCTTTTTAGCTTCATATCTCCTTAATTATTGTTGCTTAACTCGGTGTCTTATCCTACTTATCCTAACAATTGGATGAAATAAAGGTTGTCGGCGAAAAATTCGACGTAGACGAAGCTAAAACTTAATTTTTAGGAAAGAACTATTTGCTTAGGCCGTATTTCCTGCAATGAATACCTTTTTGCTTTAATGTTAATTTAAAAAAATTGTGATAAACAGTTACAGATATACTCTTGTTTATTATTAATGAGATGACAGAACGTCTGTTGTTTGTTATAATGATATCAATTACCGCCAGAGTTAAACGGTTGCTATAGATTACAAAAGACCATTGGTGAAGTTGTCTGTCAGTTGTTTATATGTATAAACAACTGACAGACAACTTTAATTTAAACACGCTGCTGTCTAACCACAGAGCCGCGACTCAAAAACAAATACATATTTGTTTTTGAGTCGCGGCTCTGTGCTTAGACAGCAGCGTGTTTAATTAAATATTTCGGTTGATGTATGAGGGTACGACTCGAATGCGTCTGCTGATACGATAAGTAGTAATGTTGAATTCGGTGTTAGCTGTTAGCGAATACAGCCCATTTTCTCAACTGTCCATAAGAAAAGCCACAGTAAAGCACTTGTATTCTCCCTTCTTAGATTTGAGGCATTGACATGGGCAGATATACCATGTGTCACTAACTAAACCCAACACGCAAGCCGTACATTGAAAAAAAGACCTCACTAAATAGTATTGGCGGCCGTTGCAGACGCCAACAAGGGAATCGCTCGAAAAGGTTCCATCATCACCGCGACTACTACAAAGGGGCCCAAAGCGCGTTCCGGCGAAAGCTCACATCTGGGCCAGCCCAGATGAGATGGCTCGCTTGTGTACTCGAGTCCAGCGTCAATTCGTACCACGAGAGAGAGAGAGAGAGAGAGTCTGGATCTCTTTATCCAAAGAGACCAATGTGAACTCTATCCAGAGTTCGTATTTTCATTGTGGATCAAAATATGAAAGAAACCTCTATGCAAAGAAACAATAATGAGTTATTTTGTTCACTCGGTGTCTGATCATCGTAAAGTTGGTGTTGGGGCTTTTTTGTCCAATGTGCATCTATGATTTTTGCTTGTGTACGTTTCGGAGAATGAAGGCTTCCTGGACTTAGAAAGGTCACTCGAGGGTCATTTTTGCTTTATCGTAGACAGATCAGCGTAAATTAGCCGTCCATTGCACCCAAAGTAAAGCAGATAGGCCGATTGCAACGCTGACGCATAGATAAGTGACAACGCATATATAAGTTACTTGGTAAACTAGATTAATCGGTTCGACGCCTTGTTGTATTTGATGTAGGTCACAGTTGACGCTTCAGCACCTCATTCATGAGTGTGTCCCAAACTTTTCCGTCGTACCTATTCTTTCCACTCTAGCGTAGTACTAACACCAAATACAAAACAGCTTTCTAAACTATCCATACAGAAAAAACAACACACAAACAAACGTTTACATATAAGATGAGCATGTATGAATGTCTTATACATATGATTTGAATAAAGTATCTTTTTTTCGCAAAATGCGTGTCCTCAATGTGGTTAGTGTAAAGGTATAACAGAGGGAGAATAGAAAGTTAGCCGTGATGACCCAAGTAAAATTAAGTTCAACAGGAGCGCACAAGGTAATGAATAATAAGTTCAGCGCTCGTCTCAACTATCGTTGACTTAATCTACAAACTCTCATTGCTTCTACTTTTTTCTTTAACAAGAATATAGCATGCTCTCTGCCATTAACACCACTGTTGTTATTTATACACTTTTTACTTCTTCCTATCCTTAGACGCGGAGCTTTTTGCTTGTCCCAGCAACTAATGATACGAATCAATTAACAAACATCTCTCTCCTTTGCCTTTACACTGCCACTTTGAAATGACGAAAAGACTCATTTGATTACCAAACTAGTGAGTTTTAGTTTAGTGAGTGAAATTTATAATACACAAAAAAATTAAAGTGAACAGGACAAAAAATCACTTGTTTAATTTTACTAGCTTCGACGTATAAATGACTGGACGTATAATTACATAGGTATTAGGTATAGGTATAGGTAAGTCTCAGTATAATCAAGATTCAGAAGCCTTTTTTGTATAATAGGTAGGATGCAAAAGACATATACTGCGGTTCTCACTCTTAGTGGACGTATCCCTTGTTGTGGCTCGCTGATGTACAAGTGGACGCACCATTATACCGATTTGACGATAATGCAGGAAGCCCAGAATCCAGAGTCCGATTGAATACGTTTGATAGCTACTTGAGCTACAAGTCTTTTTGTGTGCCTTGTACAACAGAAAGATAAGCACATTTGTCAATTGAATCTAGCTCGTTAGCATAGCCGGTGATGATTTTCACTAACGTAAATCACCATTTAATCACCATAACGTAAATACCACCCATTGTCTAAGTGCCGTAAGAGCACCAACATATTGTAATCCATCTGTCCATTATCGTCTTCTTGTTGTAATTTCTACATTTAATTTAGGACCATATAACATGAGCAGGTCCGTAATACTTATCCATCTTTTTATAGTGAATCTTAGGTGACGTACTAGATTAGTGCCTACTAACCCACGCATTTACATTACTAACCTTATGCTGGCAGACAAGGCTAGACTGTTAACAACCAGAGTTGTTCCCCCTACAATGACCGGAACCACAGCACGACCCACGATAAAAGTCACAACTCCTGCGACCAGGACGGCAACACGAGCCAGCGGTCAAAACAGACCCTCAAGACGAAACTCGAAGTTTACTTCTAAACCTAAACCTGAACTGGCTGCATTTAACGAAATTGACCATACATCTGAATTAATCGGCAGTGAGTGACGAAATAAGACGCTGAGCTTGAGTCGCATATACTACACTTTTAGCTCGCTACATTGAAAGCAATCGAAAGAAAATGCAAGGCTTTATTTTTGCGAGACATCTGATCCCGCCCCAAAATGGGCTTTATTTAGGTTGCTGCTCACGTTGGCGTGACATGCAATTTTCGTGTTTTTATTCGATTTTCAACTCATAGTGAACTGCTTTTCTATATCGCTTCACAGGCTGCAAAAGGGAAATATTTATTTAAATCTTTGGATTCTTTGAAACCATTCAGTGACTAGGTGCAGACGATCCAACATAATGAATTTTTACTTGTTGGCAGCATGCCTAGATTCTGGTCTGTAATAGGTAGTTGCGAATATAGTACTAGTTGTATATCCTTGCCATTATTATTTTTGAGAGAGTTTTGTGTGACAGGTTGCTTTATTTGTGTTTGTGTTTCGCTTCTACACAGCGATCCGCGAAGGTGTACCTAGGTGACTACCTATTCTTATGAAGTAAATCTTATACTATGTGGTAGAAGGCCTATTTTGTCTTCGATCGTTTTATAGATTCTTTTCAATTTCCTGGAAAGCACGCTTTTTGATGACTCGCTTCTTGCCAACTCTAAACACTGGCTGACAATAACTGGCTGTCTTCCATATTTCGGCATAAATGCGTTCTGCAGGAATAACTATCGGCTAATGATAAGCATTATCGTATACCATTGTCACAGGGCCGACGCCAAGTATCAAGTACTTCGGTAAACTACTTGGAGAGCTGCCCACTTTCGCCCATGAAGTTCGCGGGACAGTGTACGCCGCCAACGAAAATACCGTCGTTATCACAAACTTTTACTACGACGGGGAAGGACCAGGTTAGCGTATCTTCAGTTTTCGGCATGCGAAATGGTTGCATCATGCGGCCGCTCGACACTCACATAGATTTCAATCTATATGAATATAGAAATTACATCCACATTGCACAATCTGTTTGTAAAAATGAAAATTCACGGCAAATGACGTTCATTAAAATTTTCACGAACCGATACAGAGAGTTGAACCCTCTAATTGAGTTTTTTGACCTAATCTACTTTAGGCATTCGTTCTCAAGTTACTTTTTAATTGGCCCGATTTTTTAGATGCGCATTTCTGGGTCGGCACTACTGGACGCCCGACAAGTGCGGGAATCCAGGTGGCCAATGAGGTGGGATCCCATCAGAAGCTGCAGCGCTACCGAGATGCCTACCTGGTTCTCACTCTTCCTGAGGGAAAAAAAATCACAGACTTCAGCTACTTTGGTGTTTGGTGCAAACAGGCCACGGCGGACTTTGGCCATATCAAGATTCCTCACGATTTTTCCCCTCCTCGAGAGGTGTCCTTGGGACCAATTCCAACGTATGCTCATGGAACGAGTGCCGACGACGTCATCGTGAAAGACTTCAAGACCCTCTTCATCAAAAACCTCAAATACGATGGAGCTGGTCCTGGTGAGTAACTGCGGTCGCATTTGGAGAACACAAGGCAGATACGTACGATCATTAAGTAAAGAAACTGTTGTAAAACATATTCACGATCTTGGTATCCTTACTTTCCTCACCAGATGCCTTCTTTCTGGTGGGCCGGGGACAGGCTCCAACTCCGAGTGGCATTAAGGTGCCTGATGAACGCGGCAGCCTGAGCCGTCTACATGGCTATTATGGCGAAGACATCACAATCCGACTACCTCCAGGCGTGTCCGTCTTCGATATCGACTACTTCGGCCTGTACTGTATACGTTACACCGAAAACTTTGGTCACGTGAATTTGCGCCAGGAAATGTTAAATGTCCCTACTGATATCATGGCTCTCAAGTCCGAAATCCTGACGTTCGACAACTGCGAAGACATCATTCCCGATCACCTCCAGGTTTCCTGGAAGATCGATGGACAGAATATCTTCTTCAGACTAAACGGCAGGGCAGGTAGGTTTTTGCAAGGCTTGATAAGAGCCAAAAAGCAAAACAGTGTTGATAGCTGGCGTACTGATACTGATATTTATTAACGCAGGAGGGGTCGCCTAAGGAAGAGCCGCTTTAAACTTAATTAGTCGAAACGAGCGAAACATAGTTTTAAGAATTCTTCAGAAAATGTATACAACTTTCGTGCCTCACACGCAAATCATTTGAGGTTTAAGCACATTCGTGTCTTCTTTTGCTAGTTACATGCATACGTGTTCTTTTATGCGTCATTATCTGTCGATCTCAGATCCGGAACAATACATTTCATTTGGAATATCTGGTAAACGCGACCGTACGACGATGGAGCATGCCGATGTCGCTGTGGCCTACTATGACAAAAAGATCTCTCTTATCGTCCTGAAAGACTATTTCCTCGAATCTCGAGCGCAGTGCTCTACAAACGGTGGCGTATGTCCAGACGAGCACAATGGCGGCAGGAACGATCTTACTTTAATTTCGAGCGAATACAGAAACGGCATCATTGAGGTCGTGTACAGTCGTCCCTTAGCTACAAGTAGGTGGATAAGCAATTAATCGATAATCCTAATCGCTTGCTAGAAGTCCTCTTGCACACATCAGCAAAAATCTTGGTTCGACATTCAAATACTTCTTCTAATCGTTGTGAAGTATCACAACGACGCTTTACGACCCAGCTCGCGGATCTATGATACAAGTGTACTGGGACTTCACTCGCAAATGTGATATTCGCAACGATGCTATTAGACATACAGGTTTATGTGCTACAAAGCCGTGTAACAATAAGTACGGGGGTACTTTTCGGACTTCGCGATACCAACTTGCAGGACCTACCTACCACTAGGGTCGATCAGTTTGGCTCAGCTGGCAGCATGTTAAATATTTTTAATTTCCCGCTCTAAAACAACATTTCAGATGATCTCAACGATCGAAATATACCAGCATACGGTGACACGGCTATCGTAGCAGCTATTGGTCCTTGGAGCGATAGCATTATACTCAAACATACAAAATATGTTACCAGAGGTATGAGCATAAGTATAGTGAACTTTAAGTGCTAGGAACACATCATCATGTCGCAAGCACTCACTGATAGTTTTGATTCCCTGTTAATTATTTAGATACAAAATAGAGTACGTCGATCTAGTTCTACTTTTCACAATGGGCCGTGGCGTGACGTAATTAATTCGTATATGTTTGTACATTTGATATCCAGAAGTGTCGTTTGCGTTGGGTTCTTTATATCTACAAAAACATTGACGACGGTTCGAATCGTTATTTACACTATATGTCCTTATATTTTGCTATTTCAGATACAATCTTTATAAATTTCGGTCGTCCACCGATCAATCAGTGCTTACCTCTAAGCAATCGCAAAGATCCTGCTGTAGCTGGCCAGCCTTTTGCAGCAAGAAAGATTAAGAACGTGAATAAATTCACTGCCCAAATCGGGCCCACGGGAGGATCAAAGGGTTATGTGAAAATCACAGGTAGCTTTATATGTAATTGGTTTTTCTTTGGAAGACCTACAACTATATTGTGTGAACGCATGAAATTGTTTGAGATTCTAGGCCTGGTGCACCCAATTCCGGAGACTTCTTAACCATGGTACTGGGACGCATAGAGTATTTGACACATATTGCTCAATAATCGTAATGATCATTTCGTAGCAAACAATACCCGTTATAGTATTGGTAAAAATTTTAGCCATAGCAAAAAAATGGTAACGAAAATTCCCGTTCTTTTCATTCGGGCTTACAGGCCAAGAAGGCTGGGGTATCGCGTGGTGGATCAACGGTCAGCTGATTCCAGAGCTGCATGTAGTTCGGGGACACAATTACACGTTTGTCGTCGAAGGTGGTCTTGAATCGACAAATACGGCTAAATACCACCCTTTCTATATCACGAACAGTCCCGCTGGGGGTGGAGCTAACCATATTGAGGAACTAAACTCGGACGTAAGTTTTGCGCGCTATCGGGATGCCTGTCAGTGACAATTTGAACGGTTCACACTTTGCTCGAAGTTCATTAATATTTCATATGAAACCAGAAGCAAACATGACTTCGATGTGGATTCATGGATTAACTGAATTATACTCCTATATCTACTTTATAATTACTGAGTACCTAATTACTGACTCCAAATCTGTGGTTAATTAATAAGAAGCGGAACTGCCTAACCGGTCGTACCACTTGATATGTATAATGTTCTTTCGTGTCGTGCTAATGAAATCTTATAGAGCCATAAGGTATACGCTGGAATTGACATATCACCGGAGGGAAAAGTGACTCCCGCGACTGGGCGATACTGCGAATGGAAACATAAAACCATAGATCTGGCGGAAGAGGTAGATACGTTTGAGGAATACAAGGCGACGCTACGTCTACAGTGTGATCCTGGACAACCTGGTACCTTTTTCTGGACGCCTGATGGCAATACACCCAACACAGTGTACTATCAGGTGAGAGAATTGAGGAAGAAAGTCCTCAGTAACACAGCATCAATATATAGTAGCTCAGGCCTCTTTATAAGATAAGACATTCATCTTGGTGATGTTATACGAGGGGTTGTCCGTTCTTCCAATATAGAGGTGGTGTGGCCTATTCTGCTGACTCTAACATGCTTTTGCATAATTGCTTTATTTCTGCTTGTCGTTTAGTGTTTTACCCATTCATATCTGGGATGGAAAATCCGTGTTCTCAATGAAGGCGAAAACTCGTCCACTTCGCGCTCTGCCGGGGTCTCGTTGCTAACTGTCGCTCTGATCTTTCAACGGCTACTGAGATAATCACCGAAGTTCCGTGATGATTCGTGCCGGTTTTTTATTACCATTATTATTAGTTTACCTATATCATTTTATATACTATTTCTTAGAGTTAGATTCGTCTATGCATCCACAAACTATACAAAACAAAAAAGTATAAACACTAATAATAACGACATAATGTCAATTACAGCCTGAAGCCGCTCACATAGATGAAGCGCCCGTATCAATTTTCTGGTGAAAGAGATTTGTTTGCTGAGCATATCTTTGCTTTAAAAGCGTATAATCGACGTTTATTAACAGACATAAACAAATCATAGCAAGGGCTTTTCCTTCGACAAAAAAGCTTGGAAATATCGGTCAGTGTTTTCGGAAATTTTAATAAAAAATAATATGAGGGGTTTAAAGATCGTCCACACAACACCAAAGATTCTATTTGGACATCAGCTGGATACTATGCATCCGCTAACATTATAGTGCCCTAGCTTACGAATAGCTAATTGATTTTGTCTCCTTTGCAAGATATGGCCGTCGTCAGTGACGATTTTGTGCGGGCGCACATGTAAAAACAATGGGCGGCTGGCTTGAAACGCTTCTTACCTTCCCTTTAAACTGCGCTAGAAGATCAAGCACAAGCACAAGCACACCTTCCTAGACGTCTATATCCTTCATTTCAGTCTGAGAGAAGTGGTTTCATACTCAAGCGGAAAATCAAAACAATGTGCAAATGATCTGCAATTCAAGTATATATATGATTAGAAATGTTTGTTGATTTCCACCTTTGTCAAACACCTTGTATTTAAAAAGCTTTTGTATTGTCAGTACGCAAGGTACCTGATAAAGGTGAAAATCGATGAATGTAATTAGGAGAGTTTGCGACAGTTGAGTATGGGATATTCGGCTCTGCCTCCTAATTGCTGCATAAACGGATCAGACCTTAGACATCAATTTCCCGTTCAGACAGAATAAAAATAGCTGGGTCTCCATAACACCGGTTTGTGCTGTGTCTCCATAGGAAGGCATGAAGTGTGGCACGCGAACATTTTTCTTCTAATCGATCCCCTCTTGTTCCGAAACCTTTTCCGTATATATCTTGTACATGACTTTATCCATACACACACATGCCCATAACACAGCAAAAGATGAGTATATAATTAACAGCACAACCAGCGTAAATACACATTTGATATAGGTTAAGAAGGAGCAGCCGTAGTGCTTCTCAGTGAGCAACGGCGCAGTGAGGTGATGCCACCAGCTTGACAAGCGACATCCCCTTGCAGTGTCTAATTTTCTAAGGATAGCTAATTCGATGGTATAGGATGCGACAACTATTTAGATAGTTCTATATAAATATGCATAGCTAGATAAAGGATTGCAAAAGAACAGCCAACGTGAACTTGTGGAAAAGCGAAACAAAGCGAAAAGACAAGTGAGAATGGGGCAATCGATAACGGACTGCCTGTGCCTGCAGGCCCTGTCCCGCCTTCGCGGGTGAAGTATGATTGATTATTAGTATGTTGTGGTATGGACCTTTGACGACAAAATCCAGTTACGGCAGCAAAAACAGGTGTCCGATATAGATTTCGATGACCGCCTTCAAAATGGACCAAGATCGTTAAGCGTAGAAGGGCTAAGCAAATATGTTCATCTTATTTATGATGGTTATCGTTGAATCGAAATGAGTAAAACATTACTGAACAATGATAAATGGTAAATGATTTGTAGAGCAATCAGAAAACGACGGGGCTCGTGTCCTGAAAGCGGTTCAATTCTAATCCAATCATGAGTAACGTTATTATCATTATTAACTATTTTTATTATGATGAGTATGTTTTTAAATTTCACATTGAATAGGCCTGTGATAATATGTTAAGTTAGATGATCACATAATGTGTATGACTGACTCATTACTATGATTACGGCTAAGTAACAGACCTTCGTAAATACATTACGCGGACCCATAGGTATGTTAAAGCTGTGGTAGGAAAAAATCGTCACTCGACACTTGAAGGTTGTTTATAGACTTGGCCTGATTTTTTATCATGGCTTTTCTAGGACATTCATGTATTTTGCTTCACTCTACTATGAATAATGCTTATATATGTGAAGGCGTATTAGAGTCGGCGCAGTAGAAGTGCCATAAGTCCGTAAAGGAAATATTTTTCTTGCGTTTTTTTTTTATCTTTAACAATTTCCTTCAATAAATGATGTTATCTATAGTTAATCGTGTGCTTGATTGAATTCGGTAAGCTTGAATCTTCTAGTAAACCTGAGAGAAGCAAAAAGTTTTTTGCTTCCTAGTTATTTCTTAAATGTCATTTTCCTGCATAATAGGATTATGTACCATCTTTCATATGATTTTCGGGCACTTCATGTTCTTTTTGTTCCTAGCCTAAATATTCTTAAATGTACCAGCTTTCAAAATGCGACAATTTAGTATTTTACCATATTAGAGCAGCATTTGAGATTGAAAAATATAAGATAGTTGATTGAAACTATTCAACAATAAAAAAAAATCGATTTGAAAAAATACAATAAAAATTTGAAGATTATATAATAAAAAATTGAAGAGTAAAACTTTTTGTCAACAAAATTGTATTCGTAAAAAATGCCTGTATAAGCATTGAGCAGCTAACGATGTGGAGAAAACCTAACCTTGTTCAATTGTAAGCGCACAACTTTTTGTCGAAAGAGCTTCAGCGTGCAAAATCTATTTGATAAGAGCACGAAACATTCGTCGTCAATAAAGAGGCAATTTTGGGAAACGCCTTATTTAAAAGCAGTAAATCACTATAAGGAATTATGTATTATCTTCAATACAAGCGGATGTTTTCTACAACGTATAGAAGTACATACATAAAAGTGATACTGCTCAGGCCGTCAATCGTCCTAGCGCCGCATCTACTTAACATGACTGAGAACCGCTTGCGGAGTAAATAGCAGTGCATGGATAAAAGTCTGTAAAGAAGCTCGTTCTTTTTCGTGAACGAGTGGATTTGACGTATTGTCGTCGTGCCTACTCTAGTCTTTCGATTAGTTGGAATAACAGGAGACACTTTTGATAATAGGCCAAAATTGACGAAAATTTAGATATATGACGGAAGAAAAGGTGTATGCCCTGACGCATTTATATCATGCAACAAAGATGATGTGGGCTTCGCTAGAATGCTGTGATTGTTTCACCATAATCTCATTTTGCTTCATTACGGCTTCCTTCACGTTTAACGTACATTTTTCAACAACGTCAGCCTAGGCTATCTTTTCCGGTCGTCAAAATGCACCAATGAATTACGGTTTCATGTATCGTTTTTAGTTAGAAGCTAAATTCACGCCAAAGTTTAAATAGTTTCCGTCTGCTACCGCCGACTAAGGAACGCGCCAGTATTTTATTGCGGAAATAATTGAGTCGTTTTTACAGCAAAAATATTCACTGCCGGTAAAGTAGTTTACTATCAAGGTAATTCGTCTATCAGATCTGTGGCTGATAGATCAGCGTCCATGATTTAATGAAATAGGTACTATGCAAAAACATCATCAACACCGCAAGCTTCAGTGATGTAAACAGATTTTTATTGCTACAGATCTTAACGTTTTTTTTTTTATTAACAACGCTATGTGCGGCGAATGCTACATTGCACTTTTACCCCATTCTTTATATCGTCGGCTTCGTGTGTGTCTTTCGCCCTTGTTTCTACCGAAGCGTAAACTTCAGGATCGACATCGGCCAACGAATCTGGAAGCTCCTAAAACAGGTACATATACGTGTTCGATTAGTTCGGCAGTGTCGAAGGGTTTTTGTTGTTGGGTAGAATATTTAAGGCTCGATATTTGATAATATGTCATAAACTAGGCTGCTGTTCTGGTTCACTAGAGCTGCGGAGTGCCCTTGGGTGCATTTGCAGTCGGTGGCTGCAAATTTAAGGGTGACCGATTTACCCGACAGAGGGCTCACTGCCTAATTTAAGATGCGTCCAAATCACTTGCCAGGTCGTTTGATTCCCGGAATAAACCCACAGTGGTATAATGGTAAAAGACTGCAATGGCTGATTTTTGCCTAACGTAGAGTCCCTGGCCTGGATTATATTGTCTCTATTAATTTCTCCTTTTTGAATAAAAAGAAAAGCGACCTGTTCCGTATGTAACTCGATATATATTCGAAATAATAGTACGAATAGGCTGCGTCGCATCATTTCGCCATATACGTTATTACTAAGTACAAATAGTCAATTAACAAACCTTATTCAGCGTTTCTGGTAAAAAGAGGGTTGAGAGAGCACCCAAAGCAGCGATGCCTGCGGATACTGCAGCAGCAGCGGCGGGACCTGCGAAATCTGCTAGCTCCTGTAAAATAGTTGTACGCAAATAACACGTCGCGTTTATCAACCGGACCTAGGCTATTGAGGTGCTAGCGAAGTGTTCGCAGCTAACGAGCGCACACAAAAAAAATTATATCAAGAACAATTGGTGATACCAGGTGTCACTATACATAAACAACACTGGCTTTAAGTATAACTTTCTAATCGTACTTTGAAGAATGGCGAGAACATCGCGCCAAATCGCGAGGATGTGTACGCGCTGCCAATACCCATGGCTCTTATGACGGTGGGAAACGATTCCGACGCGAACACTCCCAGTGAGCAAGCTCCTATCCCGTTAAGGCTCTTGGCTAGCGTGCACAAAATCACACGCGCCATGAACTGATCTAGAAGACATAGAGATAACAAAATTTTACTTATGTAACCTTCGGAAGACAGTTGTAAATTTTGAAAATTGATTAGCGTGATCACGTGTGGAGCAAAATTTCATAGCTAATGCGCCTATGCAGACAATGTTTTCATTCGTTAGACCACCATTCAGACCAAATTTACTATTATAGATATATGGAATTTTGCTTTGAAATAATGCGCCGTCCGGGCGCACTAACTTGCGTTAAAATTGTCTTGCAAAAAGAGCTTGCTTGAAAAATATATTGTAGGTTTTTTTTATAGGTATAAATATACAAGGCTCACAGTTCCAGGTGTACTTTCGCAGGCCTATATGCAACTCAGAATTGGTTGCATCTCTAGAAGACATACACAATCAAAATTTTCCGTAAAAACGGCCAGACTCCGCCTTAAAGGGTGTTACCTTGATTTTTAGTTTTCGTTCATAGGGAACGTATCAGTATATTCAATGTGTTCAAGCATTTTCAATATATTTTGAGTAAGGTTCCGTAAGTGGATTCATAGCCATATGTACGTTCTGCTTTGAAAACCGATTTGTACATATGTAGTAGGACGCCTTCCTTGTTATAATAATAATAATATTTGTCCTCAGGCGCAGATAATTATATACTTAAAACGAGCTGGGCAGGTGTCAATAACAGCCTTTTTGATTTGAAGCTTAAATTGAGTACGTTAGAAAAGGAGTGCTAAACAGAGTGAGTTTAACTGGAAGTTGGAAACCCACCTTCGCCAAAGGGGACAAGCAGCAGGATGAACGCGCCGGTACCCAGAAACGATATGAACATGGTGGGTCGCCTCTTGACGTGGCGAATGCAGATCACAGAAATAATATCTGATGGTATAGTGAGAAGAGCAACAAGTGTAAAGCCCCAAAATGGGTTACCTCCCATTCGTGACGAAAAAAATGTTAAGTGAAACATGAGCAGACGATTCGCGAAGCTGTTGAGATGTCGAAGCGTCAAAACGGATGGATAAAAACGAGACAATGTTAGACAACCACGAATCCTACGATCAACAATGGCAATTCAACGAACAACGACTGTGTGTTGGCAACAATTTACTCACTGACACTGTATCTCAACAAAGGGGAAAGGTAACCAAAGGCCTGTTCATCCTCAAGGTGAAAGTTAGTTGTAGAGCATAAGAGACGTACTACATGATGAGAATGCAGACAGAACGGACACGCATCCTAGGCCCGCGAAAAAGGTCAGCATATGCTGGCTGGCCCACTACCGAATCGCGGGGTTTGGTGCCCTGCAATATGTTGTTGTTTTCGCGGTACTCTTCAAACATTTTACCGACGTCGACGTTCTTTAAGTTGTTTTTGCGCACGAGTTTCCCTATTGCCGTCTCAGCTTTATCTACATGCCCACTGGCCAAGAGCCAACGGGGGGATTCGGGTAAAAATCTAAAAGCAAAGTTTGTTTACACTTATTAATCATCTATTATTTGTATCGTCTCTCGAGTTAAACAAGACCTATTTTTCGTTTATTCATATTTCTAACTATTCTTTCACTGTTTGGTTGCTTCCAGGTGACTTACTTTTCTCTTCGAAAAAAAGGTACGCCATCTATCTCGTCTATGCACAATAATGTCGTCATCAAAACTGAAATAATTTCCTTCTTTCGAAACACTCTACATTAACTCTTTACTCACTTCCAGATAATCAAACACGGTATAGCGGAGGCTGCGTAAAGGATTTGTTGGTATATCCAGTTCGGCAGGAGGTACGCGGTCCATGGAAGTATCATCGAGCCAGTTGTCCAGCCAAACGAAGAAAGCATTGCCCAACTTCGCTTCTTAGCGGACAGACACTCCATTACTTCCCATCGGATAAAAACAAACAATAGCATTTATTCGCTGTTAGTTTTTCAATTAACCGTATTGTTTCTATGAGTAAGGTAAATACACTTGATAGGGAAAAAATGAAAGCATTCATATTGGTTTGTAACGTAAGTAGGTCGTCCTCTTCTTAAATCTTTATATGATAATCAAAATGTTCTCCATCACCTATAAGTTCGTTGTGCAGGAAACGGGGTTCTATGTTGAATTTAGATAGAAAAACGCACTTTCGGCATCAGCTTTATTTTACCTCTTGCGGAGATTAAAGGCTAGGATTTTGTAACGGAATGAAAATGTTCCCTAAGTTAAAAATTAGGGGGCAATGTGGACTGGGTGGCTAAGGCATATCATTTTAAGTGCGTTGCCATGGTAACCATGAGCGCATGCGGCTATGTTTGACCACAATCTAGGATATGTTACCATGGCATATAATTACCATGCCGCTTAAGTCCCAGATAAGTGCCATCCCGGTTAAGTCCTCTACCGAGGGCTTATTGAAGTTAAAAGTTCCGAAAGCACTTTTTAAAAGAGGTTTAAAGCTGTTTAAAACTGGAAGGGGTATACACCATGCCGGTCGGCTATCCGAGGCATCTTAAATGGGAGATGGCTCGTTAATTGTCGAATAAGTTACGAACATTAGACTGTTTTTCCGAATTTTATATCTATTGCGTTTCAGTCGGAGTGCGCTGTAAACTAGGTGAAACGTACAACGAAGTATGACATCTTATCCACTTACAGCATCTTGCTGGGCACCGCAAAATACGCAGCTAAAATGACAGACTTGTCGCCAATTACTAGAAGTAGTGCCTCCTTTTTTTACTATTAAACAAAGGAAAAAATGAGCAGCTTCGGAAAATATACCCAAAAGGCTAAGTTTTCGTTTCAAGGAGATCATTATTATGAGAAAGTGTTTGAGAAGGACAAGATACGGGCCTGTATATAGCCCAACTGTATTGAGTACAGTATCCGATCAGACGATTGCTGTTAACAACGAACAAACGTACTGACTCATGTATATATATATATATATATATATATATATATATATATAAAGAACAAACACGCATTTCTAAGAGGGAATATATAACAACTTAGTTTTTTTTGCTAGAAGTTGAATGAATTGTTGTGTTTTCGTTAAGTAATAAACCCGATAACACTTATATGACAAACTAGTATGTCTAGCAGCGCCTGAAAGAGCTTAATTTCTAAATAGAGATTATGTTAAGAAACAGATGTACCGTACACAATGACAGAATTGTACACTGGTAGGCTCCACACGCAATTGAAATGCCAAAACGTGCAACGTTGAATGACCAATAGTCTCGGCAGAAAACAGTGATGAAGCCAACGACGATCATCAGAAGCGTCGACCATAGAAGTGATTTGCGGCGTCCATACCTAACATTTGGCCACATTGGCAGAACCGAAAGAAAAATTGAAAAGCGAAGTTGTTTGTTGGTTGCTTGAAGGTACGGGGAATATTTAGCGATCGATCGATGATATTACATGTAGCGATTTCGTTCAAAGGGTAGAGAGAGAGTATAATGATCCGGGCTTACCACATTATTGCATGCTATCAGACTCAGTCGTGCATCGAACCCAAGCCTTCGAGTACGTTCGTCCTGCACTCTAGTTTCTCAGCCCTATGTGTACATTTATATGGCCAGCATATGCTGATGTACATATATATATCAGTTCAATTTTGTTTAAAAAGTGCAATTAGAAATTTTGGCAAAGAACAAGGAGCTAATTACAAGCGCAATATTGGATCCTACTGGCTTTGGTTTGGGCCCGTTCATAAGAAATGGTACATTGGCAGTTTCCATTTAATGAAGGCAATCTATGCAAACTATCTGTGATATAACGCTGTGTTCAAGCAAGCTGATGCGTGAACAAAATGTTCTATTACCTGTCGGCGATTTTAGCGAATACGACATTTCCCACCATAATTCCAGCCATGAAAGAAGCCTGGGAAGCAGAAACGTACCAGCTTTTGTCGCATACGAGCCCGAACTGCAGGACACCAACCGAATAGGTAATGATACTTGTAAACGTTAGTTGTAGCATTAGATCCCTACTTAAATTTAAATTCATAAATTTTTTTCTCGTGTCTGTTTCTTTGGAATCGGCTGATCAGACCGTATGGGCATTCAATGCGATTTTCTAGCGATGAAATGTTCAATGCCTGGTTGCCGCTGTTAACTACTACAGTACAGAAAAAAAAATTCAGAAAAAAACATGTTCATAATCACTTTGTTTCAGGCAGACGAATGATACGCAAAAGCAAACTACTATATCTTTAACTTTATGTAAGATATAGTACGTAAGACGAAAATAATAAGCTAAGTAACCTAAGTTATTATTATCAATTTAATTAATTAATAATATCAATTTTCAACGGAACGCAAGTGTGTACATCTACTACGTACTTCTCGGACGACAGTCCAATCATAGTACGTCGTATCATACTCCCAGATTTTGCAATTTTCGGTTTCGTTCAGAAATCGCACTTTGCCATTTTCTTCGACCCATTTACGAACCAGGCATCTGAAGGTTAAGTTGTGCCAAGAAGTTGGTTAGAATTCTACCTAGACAATATGAAACGATACGTATCGTGCATATATGAAAATCTGTTCAGGGGTTTAGCCAGCTAGCAAACTCTAATTGCCAAAAATAGCACCTATGCCACTGACGATTATAGACAATGAGCCGTACAGATGTAGCGCAATAGCAATCTAATACCGTGGTAGCGTATGCGGTACGTCAGAATTTAGCGACAAGTTGATTTGTTGGAGACGAAGATCACAATGACGGCTACGAGTTAATATATCTACAGATAAATAGATCCGTTACTTCAGTCTGGTAGATACGATATGCTTCGAATTTTAGTTAGTCTGAAGCTAGCAACATTTCTGAAATGCATACTAAAGCATGGTTCGTGTTCCGAGTATAATGATCTTTGCCCCTAACAAAGCAGTCGATGCTGAAAGTCTCAGACGCAAAACTCGAAGCAATTAGGCATACGTAAGTTACATAGTAATCAAAGTTCTACCAAACCAGCACTAGACATCAAACGTTAACAAATCTCTGTTACCTTCGGGTTGCGCGTAGATTATCCTTCGATGCATACGTTACGACAATAATTCTGTTAATAGTAGATGTGTATAATTGGAAGCGTTAAACGTTATTTACCTGCTGAACTTATTTTGAACAACTGGTATAGCCTGTCGTTTCCATTCATCGACCGAGAACTTTTCGACAAATTGTGCCGGCCGGGCGCACCAGTGATCTTGTTTCGAGGGCGCGGCAAACGATAGAAATAAAATGTGAAATTCAAGTGGCCACGATCGAAGAATGATCAGTAGAAACACCGGAATCTGCCACGGCCCGATCTTGTCCACAAGAGCGTTTACATCAACCATTGCTTACTTCGGAGGTGGGCGTACCTTAAGACAAAGTACTTTACTCTTTCCCTAATCAAGTCAACTTTTTTGAACACCTGCAGTACGCGCGCTGTTGCTTTTCGACTGCTATTCGACCCACCGAGTCATGGTCAGTTGTGTATGTACGTCGTTCCTTCGCGTGATTCCATCCAGAGCGTGAGTCTCTTGCCATTGTCGTAAACCAGCAACCGTCGAGGGCAATTGCCGCGAGCAAGTGAGCGCTATTCGTCCGATAGACACGTCTGCCACTTGTTGCTTCCATATCGAGGTAGCGTGACTAGAGGCTATGCTAGCTACGTCTTGTCTCCTTGTACCGTAATAGTCTACTTATCTTCTCTCTAGAGCGCCATCGGATGTTCACTGCTTCCAGTCAAACCAACAAACGATTTCCGGTAACTAGCTATCATTATTGAGCATAGGCTGGTGCGAAGCTGTTGTCTCGTGGGTGGTAGAGGCCTCTCATTGTATACGCGTTCAATGTCCAATAACCATGACAGGCCGAATCTTTTGCCAACAGAGATAACCTAATTGTTTGTATAGGCGATAAACTCGAGCAATCAGCTTAAGTCGTGACCTATCTAACGAGGTTTCCGGCTGGGAGAACGAATATAATTTTTATATGTAACTGCTCATTTTGGTAAAGGTTACATGAATCGAGCAAATAGGAGATCGTATTCTGGAACCGTTGTATCGCGGTTACTTTGCAAAAGCGGCACTCGTCCTGTAATAGGCACGATAGATTATTTGGCTGACACTTGATTCAGATGGATAAGTTTCTACAAAAAAAAACTCGTCCACCCGCAGGGGACTGCCCCTAATATATCAGAGCGCAGTTTCACCATTTTAAAATCGACACACGAGAATGTGTAAGCTGTTGAGATCGTGTATGGAATAGACAAGCAATCCGCTAGATAAGATCGCTTATCTAGTTCCAGCTCGCCTCAGTCGGCCAAAAAGAAGCATACGGAGGAGCACCAGTGGCGTAGCTTGATCAGCAGGACGCGCCAGGGAAATGCGAACAAGAGCTGTCATTCTTTTAGCAAAATTCAAGTTAGCTCCTATTTCATTAAAGTTGTCGTAATCACTATTATGGTCACGGGGTCCCTACGAAGAGCATCAACAAGATAAATGATGTCCTAAAAATTTCCGTCTTAACAAAGGTCCAAACTTTTATGTATAATAAACAGCTGGACCAAATAATCGTGAGAAATGTGTTAAGTTTATACTCTAGCTAGAGCTCTAGGAATCAGTGTGTCAGTTCCGGCGAGTAATTCCAGTGGACTTGCTAGGGCAAAATCGCAAAGACAACGTCGAGCTATGCAGTATATAACACACAATAAGATATAAAATTAGTTCACTTTTTGAAGTCAATTAAACATAATTGATTTTTGCTAGCAGTTTACTTAGCAATTCTATCTAATGGCATCATATGTAGGTCTAGCTTGTTAGCATGTCAGCGAAGCGGACACTTATACGTACACAATGCAGGTTTTACTGAGCACGAACGCAGGTCAAAAGTGCAACAGCAACCTTCTGCAACGGATTCACGTTTTGATATCCATAAAGGCAAAGCGTTAGATGTGGCGATAGAATGGCAAAACTGAATGAAGTTGAAGTAAATTTGCTTTTTTTTTTGATGTCTAAAACTGCTGTCCTTCAAACTGGATCAAAAGGGCGATTTGGAAGCTTTAAACAACGATATGTAGATGCTTCGTTGTACGGAACAAGGTATGATCTGGAGTGTCACACAACAAGATCAAGATTAGGCCAAGGTTAAGATCAAGATTAAGGTAGTAAAACAAGGCTACTGTTGTAGATCAACCTAGATTTAGAAAAATTCATAGTTGTGTGCATATCCTGCTCAATAGTCATCTCCTATTTTAACATACGTACAATTCTTCGTTGACTTTTGCCACTATGGGCTCATATTATCGCTCTGAAGTACATGAATATGATTGACTATACATTGTTTCGTTGCAACGTTTCTCGAACGCCTGGCATTTATCTCCTCTTAGTAATTTGGCTGTGCTTAGCTTCTTACGATTGAAGATTCATTTTAAAAAACCCTCGATTCCCACTCACATTGCCGGACGGTATATACGATGCTATTGCGTCCATAGCTAAGGCTCTGGATAATGATTCCTACGACAGCAAGAGCTGGGAAATTTTATCAGCGTTCGATGGCTTGCACCGTGTCAATGATAACTTCGTTAACGAAGTAGAGTTGTCGATGTTCAACGGCAGACAGACTGTATGTACCTCAATAAGGCTTCTAAGCCGACACGTCAGTTAAGTGAGGGCATTTTTCGACGCTACGCGAGACGGCGGAAAAATTTGCTTGTGATTTTATCGTATGAGCCACTTAACGATTCCAGAGTTGATATCAGTGTCGTCTTCGAAGCGGTAAAAGCAATCTATGTTCTGTTTGGAATTCAGAAGCTACCCGGCAAAAAAAGGGAAGTTAACAGCTCCAGCGTGCAAAATTTTAACGGGAATGAGCACAGATTCAATTACGTCCGATACTGCGATAAAGGATCCAGAAGACATGTCTTCAAGCAGAGCAGAGAACTAGCTTCAAAAAAGTTTTCCTTCCTTTCCCGAATTCGAAGATCAAAATGACAATCACAAATAAACACGAAGAAGTGAGAGAAGATTACTTTCTTCTTGCTGCAGTGGAAAGAGCTACCCAGCACAATTCCAGATACGCGGCATAGGTGATTCGCGTCGAGTATGCCACTGAAACTCCAACTGAAGTGCGCGGCTTCGTTGGAAAGAGCGTCACAAATTATTCTGGGGATTATGATATAAAAAGTGCAGGCAATAGAATAGGAGTGAGCCGATACAGACGGTGGAGCTGCAACAATTGTCGGGCCTTCTCAATCGAGCGAATAACCTAGTCAAAAAACGTACGTGTACTTGGCACACCTCGCTTCGTACGCAGTCGACAGATACCTAGAAACATAGGCGCTGAGTGCTAGATCCTAAAGGAGAATTCGTGTAATTAACATCGGTGCCGAGGGATGACTGACTATGGCAGAAGCCCTATCCCTAATGCGTGACCGCGTCCTGTATGAAAACAAGGCTCCTCTATTCACGATTACCACCCTTACCAGCGCTGCATGACGTTATGCTGGATTTCCTTATTCTACTGCAGTGGGCAACGGTTTAGCTCAACGGTGTAGCTCGGCTCAATGGTATACCTTCAGCAATTTGGTTATGAATTTCTAAAAATGATTTGCATGCTTTTTGTTTGCTTGGTTTTAGAACTGCCCAAGATTTTGAAAGAAAATGTGAATCTTTACACGCAAATTTGGTATCTGGATAATCGCAATGGGGTAGTTTCAACGTAAAAATAGGTTTACGGTGAAAGAACACTAGGTTGCATTGGTTGGGAGGTATGAGATAATCATACTACGACTAGGTTGTTATAGGGGAATATCTGAAGTAAGGTAACTAAATAGCCGAAACAGGATTACTTAGTGGACGCAGTCAAATTAGGTAATGGAACAAGGTAAGCAAGATAACCAAATAAAGGGCGCAATTACTTTAGGCTGTACCTCCATAACAATTAAAAACATACTCACCAGTATAGTACGCTTCTTTATGATACAAGTCTCTATACTCTCGTTCCACGTAATCCATTTAATTGAGGTGCTTGAGGCTGATTAAAGTGCTAGTGATTTTCAAACGTTAGCAGTTTTGTTCTGCCACCTAATTATACGCGTGCTTACTTTAAGTCAAGCATATTGAATTTCCTTGTTGGTTTTATACACCTTCAAAGGGTGTGCACTGTGCAGAGGTTGCAGTGGGCAGACGAGCAGGTCGGAGGCATGATTGAGGTAGGTTGTGGCGTGAAGGCTATCTGAGCTTCCAGGCAATTCCCGAATCTGAAGACATGGACAAACGGAAGACAGGCCTCTAACACTCCGAGCAGTATTTCTAATGACATATTGAACTGAGTAACTCTAAAAGATACAACATTTTTGCGAAGCAGAATGACGTTTGCGTTGTTAGCTATCAATGTTTTACTTTCGGAAATCGATATCACATATATTTTATGTGCCCCATAGATTTTACATAAATAACGAATAGAATATAGAAATCAAGTAATTCTACACAGCTTCACTGTACAGCTACATGAAGTGTAGTAGTCCTTTTACGCATTCTGCTGTAAAATTAAGTATGACCTTGCCAAGTATATACATAAGGCAATGCAGAACTTACTTGACAACTTGAGAACTTTTGTTTCCGATTTTTGAGGTAGGAGAGCGGAATGTAGGCAAAACGAGGATAAAGAAAAAAAGTAAGGTTGATACCCTCAAAGTGTCAAATAACTCTAACTAAAATATCAAAAATACTTTTACGGGGTGCAAGTTTGCATCGTCGATTAATGATCTATTACAGGTTTCGACAAAGATGACCTAGAGAGCAAAGCGCCTCAATGGAGTCACTAATTTGGGTATTGTCGCATTGGAAAGCCGATCCAATCCCCGCAATCTCGGCGGAGATCACTGTTTCTATAGGATAGTGTTTGGCTCGCATATAATAATACGCGGGAAGTACATCGCTATATGGAACGCCTAAGAATATTATTGAGAATATTTATACAAATGGCCTTGTTCTTTCAGGGTCCGCATAGCTACTGATAGCTAAACGAGCATCTAACAATATGGAGCGCCCACGGCACAGTTACGTATACCTTCCACTATAGTCAATGCCCTTGGTATCGTTATCATCATCATGAAATAAATCATTCTTTTTTTTTCTATTTGGCGTATCTCTGTAACAAACTGTTTGGTGCTCGAGCAACGGACCAAGGGCAGTCTCCCTGAAACTATGCATAGCACAGAAGCGCCACAGACTTCTAGGTGGATGCTAAAGTAGAAATTATAAAAACTAAGTAGGAACTGATTATGTAAAGGTGAAAAAAAGCTAAATATAATTTACCTTAACCAAGACTGATGATAGATCTATTGAGTAAGAGAGTTCCCATTGCACGCGTACAGATAAACGTGCAGCAAAGCAAGGTTATGGTACACATACATAAACTCAGAATTATAGCATTTGTAAGATGCTTAGAAATTCAACAAATTTGCGTGAACTTACATTTGCTCTTTTATAGGAAATCTTCTATAGAGCATTCCCTTTATAATTGTTCAATTTAGAATCTACTGCTATTCGGATAATTAACTTTTGACAATCTAGCCACTGAGTGACTGTTTCTTCCAGTTGTTTTTTTTTTACCAAAAAAAATAGAACTGTTGGTATAGGGTTAACTCAGCAAACACTTTTTTTAACCGATTTCCCTGGCTAATCTGTCTACTGTCAATTGCATGCCGTCATATGCAATGAAGAAAATTGGCTCGGTGATTCCAAACCAGCGAAGTAGTACAGCTGAAGTTTTAGCTAATACAGAACTGAAATTAAAAGCGACTGGACGTAAGTTTTTCTTAAATATACTTGATTCTCAAAGAATCTTCCGATGAGCGCGATTCTAACAACGCACAGTTTGTACGATACAAAAATATTATGAGCTCTGATGTAACGCTCCTTGGATAAGACACTTAGATCAGTACTTATATAAAATGTAGTCTGTGTGGTAAAGTATTTTGCATATGAGAGAGTGGGGTAATCATTCCTTAGCAGTTTGAGGGCCCAAAGGACCTGGATCGATCTACGTTATGTGACTTCTAAAAAACTGAAGAAGACTTCCAGAAGGTAAAGCATAATATCCTCGATAGAACTTTCGTTTACAAGGCTGGAAGACTCATCAAGCCAGTCAATTTAATACACTTTGGTCTTTTATATCGAAAGTTTGCTTTCGTAAAGCATCACGTCAATTGCCAATTGGATCTTGTAGATTTGTTTCAATAAACGGTAGATCTTTTCGGCATTTCACGCGATTTTTGCACCTTTGTAATCGTTGGCCATTTTTAGCCCTTGATCTTTTGAGACCTTTGACCTGCCTTGAGGCCAAAACTTAGTTTTTTTTTAGGTGAATTTTTAGTATGTACTGTATTTTCGCGCCTTTTAAAGCAGTCTACACCTGCTAATACAACTTGACGCACGATTACTATTAGAAACTACTAAAAAAAAACAACTAAAAAAAGTATTTTTGAAAAACAATGAACAAGTTAATGCTGTAGGTGTTTAATAAAAGATGCAATTAGGATAAATTAAGGTTATATTAAATAGACATAATCGGCAAAGATGACACATCTTGGATATGAAGCAAATATTAGAAATGTCTTCAGAACAAGTCATAAAAGCTTTGATTTATGCCGTCCTGTATATGTGTGTAAACAATATAGAGCTGTCAGCCACGATATTTAGCTCAACTATATAAAGCACGCGTCGGTCAAAAGTTTGGTCGTATATGTTAGAAGTGTAGCTTCGTTTCCACGTACCGAATACGCCGTTAACCTTTACAAGCTAATAGCTCAGTAGTAATACGTGGACGAGCATTTGCGTAACCTAGACAACTGAATCGGTAACTCGCGAACTCGTGTTTGGATGGGAATACGTTTAAAGATAGATAATAACAGTCAATAGGGTATAGGGTATAAAATCAACTTAAGTAGCATTCACATAGAATGAGGCCAATTTAGGTACGATTGGCGAAATCTAGTATTTCTAATGCAATCAATTGTATTTTCGTAAACCTCGTGACTTTTTCTTTTTACTAGTTACTAGTATAAAAAAAAATCCCCTCTACATGAATATGCTTCCGGGTTCCCTTGGCAGTATCTCCCGTTCTGTGCACGTTCGGGGCGACGGCCTCCGCCGGCGAACTGTTCAGGTTATATGAAGGACTCAGTGGTTTTCCCTGTGATGAAAAGAACCACCTCACTTCGCACGAAATAGGCAAACACGTAGCTCCCCCTTTATTACCGCACCTGATCTCTTCCGATTTTACCCGTATTCCCTTCAACTAACGCACCCCACAAAGTGTGAAGTAGACGCTCACTGAGGCGAATATAATTCGAGATACCATGATAACTTGCTATCATATTGAACATATGGACTTCAACATCAAAAAGCGTTAATTGCTTCTGTCGTAAGGAGGAAGATCTATCTAGTGCTGCCCTGATCGAAACATTGTATAGCTATTCATAAGAGCCAGTGTGATTGAACCATGCGTCCAACGCTGCTTTTCCATTATAATGTCGTAGTAATTGTTGCATATATTCTTGTTGTATCAGTAGTACTATTGCCATGTTGACAAAAGCATATTATAGTTGGCGTCGCTATTTACAGCCGGTGATTGTTCGCACCGTTATCTACCCCCTTAATACGCAGTCGTCTTGGTTTTTTTTTTATTATTATACAGAAAAAAAAAGTTTATGACGTAATTCTGTATCGGCAGAAACTAGGCATTGGCGGAAAGCGCTGAGGGCGTAGTCGATGAGGTCAAAATGTGTCAATATGAAGAATTTACAGCACCGATATTTTAAAAGACAATAAATTTACCTTAATACTAACGCAATACGAGCTGTGGATCAATAGAAGACAATCGTTCGACCCAATGGCATCAAGCATCCAACTCGAACCTATTTGCCAAGACCATATTATTCCTACACACAATATATCGAACATATTTCTATTTATAAATGTTGTAATTATCAAACCGTATCGATAACAATCACTAGCACATTGCTCACTGAAGCCTATCTTGCTAATAACCTCTTTAATATGGGTGTTCGGGATCTACGGCCACTCCCACAGCGCAGACAAGATAGTTACGCGCAGCGGGATCTTGCACTAGACCGGGTGCAGACCCATTATAGCGACGCAGAGATTCGTGACGGACAAAGACATCTTTCCACCTCGGACGTATATATCAGCTTTTACAGGTAAATTGTCAATATTGCACGCGGCAGTCGGTTCGTTTCGTCCGGTAGGATCACGTGCCTACTTACTGCGTGTTACGAATGGTTAAAGAAGAGCCTGCATGGCCTGACTATCATTATTATTGCTCAATCTCAATCGATCGCAGCCTTCGAGAACGAGCCGCCCAGCGTTAGTCACCAAGCGGCAGGGTATCGTCAGAGCATCATCGTTATTTTCGCCATAACTGTAGAACCTATTGATACGACACAATGTTCTGCCAAGAAGCAGAAACAGCAAAATTTTCAACAATTTTGTCCGAATAATAGCTGGCTACTTACAAGACACAGCGTATCTTTTATCCCGGTTATCTCGATTTTCCTCTCCTATCTGAGTCATTATGTTTTCGGGTCCTAGTGGCCGATTTCGATTCATGTTTAGCTTGTCAGCCAAAAAGAAAGATACCCCACGAAGGTCGTATAAATCGAGCCGCGTGCTGTTACAACACACAATTAGCCCCTGCGACGATCTGGAACTCCTATAAAAGACGTAAACGCTTGATAGAGAGGAGCCTGTGAAACATAACAGCCCCGAAGTCATCCGGAAAGGTTTTTTTGAATGAAACTTCCGAAAGAAGACATAGATGAGCCCAAGGCTAAAAAGTGAGGGACTCAGATGCCAGGTTGATCGCTGTAGAATGGAGGCTTTGGCCGTCTGAACTTTTAGAAAAGCCTAGCTTTGTTTTGTCCAGAACCTTTAAAATCAAATGGGATTGACAGATTTCAGTTGCTCGATGATATGGGAAAGCTTTCGAAGCAAAATCAATTCCTTGTCTATTAATACTTCAGTAGTCGATTGTACGCCCCTTTTGTCTGGTCTGTATACTGTCTTGCAGAGACAAAGATGTATTCGTTCATGGGGGGAATTTATAATAAGTTTTAGTATCAGATAAAATATTCAATAATGTAGTAGAACTCAAATCGTTTATTTTATTTTTTTTTTTAACAAAATGTAAGTGAGATGACAGGTTAAGTAGAGTTACAGCCCTGTTTATGTTAGGTGTCTACAATTACTTTGCCTGATGGTCTGCAACGACGTTTGCCAGTAGCAGTTCCTGAAGAGCCTGATGCAAACTCAGGTTGACTGGAGCACATAAAATGCAGGTACTTAAATAGCTATGCAATTTGCATCTCGATATCATTCTAGTCGAGCTCGAAACGTTTGGATTTATCTCGCGTAGCGTCGCCATTGAATAGCCGGCCAGTTTTTTTTTTGAGGACCTTTTCTCCGGGAAACTAGCAATTGACAGACTAGCAAAAACAGACTTAGTTTTTTCGAAGTTGCCCGATGCCTCTACACTCGTCAGCGTCGAACAACGAATTTCGAGAACACTACGTATCCCATATGATATTATTTCTAACTTGATGGAAACTGGCAGCCTGTTTAGAAGATACAGGCAATCCTAATTTTCCTTCGTATTGACTTCGTAAGTAAAGTATCTTTACTTGACGGCAGTAATTTTATGATATCTACATATAGTGCTATGCAGAGTCTGTGCGTGACAAACACTTTTCTATGGGCAGTATTTTGTCAAGTAATATTGCCAAGGACAAAACAATTGAGTTGTTAGCACGTTGCTAATTAAATTATCATGTTTATATTTATGTTTGTCTAGCTGAATACGTAACACTGGTAAAGATGTAAAAGCGTATATGGTATTTTAGGCAATATAGAATCAGCAGTCGTGAAGCTTTTCGAAATATTTCTTGGACGTCAAGCGGCTGGCTAAAAGAACTATGCGAAATTTCGAATACAGATTTCTTCACCTCAATGCTTTGCTAGGAAAGTTCTACATTATGAGAAATAGACAATCCTTAGCCATTTATTTAGAAATCATATTTGATTGATACTATCTTTTTCGCATCATGTTGTCGATGTCCGCGATCACACTCAGCGATGTCCTGCACCACCGGCAGGCCGATCGTGCAGCCCGATAGAAGCACGTTACCGTGCCCGCGTGCGGTGTGTAAACTGACGTAAACGCGTCAGGTAACCATCATAGGACTACAATTCAAGAAATGACTTATCACTGCAAAAAATCAGTAAGTCAACTCGTGGTCGCTAATTACCAGGTGTTCTTACTGCGATACAATTTTATGCAGCTGTGTGTGTTGGCTAAGAAAAGCATCGCATATAGAGCTGTGTGATCTTCTATCAATCTAAGATCCTAGATGGAGTTTCCCTATCCCGCGAAAGGACCGACTATCTTTACTACGTAATGCAAAACAGTGGGGCAGGATTCGAATTTGAGCCAAGTAAAATTGATGTCTTAACTCGCCAGAATTGTTTTACGTAGCGGTGGCAAGTTATAAAATACTGAAACGCCTACCAAAATGTCGAATGCCTGTCCAGCTATGCGTCAGGTTGATTATTTGGGTTTAATGTTGGAAATCTATGTGCTTTCTTGTTTAATTTTCCTACGATCGATCGTCGTCGCTTCTATGATATACGAATAAATTCCTTTCATCGATCGAAGGGGCACTCAATAGACCATTGTTAGCGGTTTGGAAAGTTGCCAATATGGCGATTTGACAGAATTTTGGAATACAGAGTGTTAGATAATGAAATTCTGCGAAAGAATCTCGTAATAATTTAAAGGGCATTTTGTGTAGGCAATATTTTTCTCTTGCATGACAGGTCCCCATATTTAAACGCTTGCTTAACGAAGATATTACGAAACAATGGCCTAACATCAGCAAACACCAGTATCTTACCAAAAAGCTAATTCTTAAGCATTATCGTGCAACGATTTAGGTAAATATGTCTGAACAAATAATTTACTAAAAACCTTACTAATCCTTTAAGCTTATCATTAGCGAGAACTAGCGATTGTCTAACAAGAGATCGTTGTTTCGATTAGAGCATACGTTTGCAGAAGCATCGACCGGCATGTTTTCATGTACACAATTCTCTCCCTCAAGATCATATATATTCAGAAACAGACTTTTTATGATTAACAACGACCGGCCAGAACACGAAACAACGAACAAGTTACAATGGCCAATCTCAAAAAACAATTCCTAACAGTTTGACAAACGGTCGGTGACGATGCAATGGATAGAACCAAAAAACGAGGCTGGCCGGCGTTTAGAGACGCACGGCGACACATCATCGAACCAGACGGACAGAGCGATAAAGTAACTACTAACTGCAACGTTAACTAGCAGAAGGATTTCAATTTGATGCGATGTCTGCAACTTCACAGGAAGAACCTTTGCTGCTAAGTCTTACGTTGTTGAATAAGCTACAGTTTCGACAGACTCAAAACCACTTCCCATTGACGGTCATGGAACGCAAGAAAAATAGCGGGAAAAACATCTGCAGCCCGTTGGTTATCGTCGTCACTGTCGTACTAGTTGAAGAAGCTATTGATTATGATCAGCCGATTTATCATTATACAGCAGTTTTGCTTGAAGTTAGAAGTGTTGACATAATCGCAGACGGGTCAACCAGCCAACAAATTCAGACCAAAAAAGAAAAAAGTAACCTATCTAAGATCACAATGAAGTAAATACAGATCTATATATATATACATATATAGGCAAACATGGCATACAAATATATTTCAATCACTAACATTTTGCCATCCTTGTTCGACTAGATGCACAGCTTTTTATGATACCTATATGCAAGTATGCGTCAAAGGAAAATAGTTACTTACAGAATACGTAAGTAATGTAAAATGTTTGCTTATATATTGTTTTGAAAGAACCGAAAATATTAAAAAAACGCGAAAAATTTGTAGCGAAGTTTTGTTGTGATGACTGCCTGTAGACTATGTCCATGATATGCAAAAACATGCGACAATGCGCACAAATTGTAAATATAGATTTTATACATGATAGTGATTCAAAAAACAATGACGCGAGCTTGACGAATTGACCCGATGCTGTCTGTAGTCAGGTACATCACACAAAATCTACTTCGATTTGAGTTTTGCTTTTGAAAGTGCTTCGGGTCCATCTAGCGGCGTTTCCACCGAAGTGCTTCCAACCTATATTGCGTATCTTTATCTACTAGGGGGTAAAACATTTTTCATTGAATATAATTTAGTTTCTCTTTCACGCGTTAAGTATCATCACATAACAACGCTTAACCTAACAAAAGTCTGCTACCTGACAAGCGCAGGTTGATCCTGTCCTACACCTCTGTAGATTTTGCGTTTCGACATGTCCATGTAAGTATACTGTGCTTAACGATCTTAATAACTGTATTAGCAAACTAAATCAAGCTTCGAAGACGGAGAGCTGACTTCGAATGAGCGGACAACATCTTACAATGAGGTGGTAAGTGGTCTTTTTAACGCGCATCCTGGCTGACCCCTGTTGCTGTTGGCTATACATTGCCAACAGTTACGGAAGTGCCATCACCCGCTTGTGCTACCACTAGCCCTCTGTGTTCCCTACCTATCATTCTCGTTTGCTGTAGCTGACTTGTCTATTCCTTTCGGTATGTTCCTCTACAGCTTCTTATACTGCTTATGCTTCTTTTTACGCAGCGTATGTAGATACGCTGTTTCATCGTGTTTAGCATTATTGTCAAGTCTTGCGCACTACGAATGTCAGTGAAGGGGCCTGCTGGCGGCTTCTAGGGTGAGTCCGTTGTCGTCCGTTTGTCCCGCCCAACCCCAGATACGAAAGCTAAAGAAGCAACGAAGCTTCCGATGCCGCGCCTGACAATAGTGCTGGGCCAAAAAGGTTGCTGTGGGCACTTCTGTACTCGTTTGCCTCCTCTCTCTCTCTCCCCCCTCCCTTTCTCCCCCTGTTTTCTCTTGGCCCGCTCTTGCGGGCTGGCTTTTTTCTACAATAGCTAATAGGAACTCCCGCACCTGATGTTTCTTGTTCTTGCCACCACTAAATACGCAGGTATACGAGCTCGCCGTGTAGCCATAGACGTTATATATAGATATATATAATATAAAGTTACGCACTGCTTGTAGATACAAGTGCTTTCACTTTGTGACGCTGGTGCTGAACAAGAAAAATAACACAGATCAGCCACAGCGGCACGAAGGCCTCCATTTTCTGCTAATATAACGCTTCCTGACATATGGTAAGCCTGTCATCTCCTTAGGGCAATGCTTGAAATTGATTCGACTACTTTTTCTTTAATTGAGAGATCTGGTTGTTGGCGACGCAGACAGCGTGTGGCCGGTTATTTTCTCCATTGTCACTGACCACTATCGGCTGATGGCTGTCGGTGCCCTGTACCGCTGCCCTGACCGCTCCTTTAGTCTGTGTATATAATGCGAATGTGTTTGTATGTGTGAAAACAGCGTCGATTCAGAGCGTTTGCCTATGTGGCAAGGGCGAGCAAGAGAGTTCGGGGCATTTAAACAACTGGCGATGCAATGGTGGCCGTCGCACGGAAGCCTCCATAGTTACACTTCAGATCATTAGGAAAGTTTATCCGATGAAAGCCGTAGCTATTTCAGCTCTAACAATACGATAGCGGTAATAAGATCAAATAATTTTTTGTTTGCAGTAGCGACTGTATGGACGTTCTAGACTTCGGCATGCTGGTAGTAATCATACTGTTGTTGTTACTGCCACGTAACGATAAAAAAAGCCGTTTATACTTAGCCGTTCTTAATGTAATAATCGACTAAATGATTTGAAAGCAACTTTCCGGCGCTACCGAACGACGCTTTTGAAATCCGTTTAACGAGGTTTATATACGAAAAATGATCTAGTATAATATATCGAATTTGTAAAAAATAGTGTCCTTCTATTTCGAGAATGCATGTTCTCTATTACTTTTAGCCTCTATTATCCTCCATATTGGGGGGTAATCGCAGAAAGCACTAAGGCTAAGCTAATTAATAAGGAGATTCGATGGCTCAGTTATTATTGTTTCACGTTTTTACCAGTATTGTAACGTAGTTTACATGCTTTTCAGACGTGGTGACACTTAGGCTCTCTGATGGCGACTTGGACAGCTCTGACAGGTAGCGCCCTTACGTCATAGTAGAGGACTGAAAAGGAAATAGGAAGGAAAAAGGTACATAACGATTGTTGCCATTATGTAGGATTGCGGTTAAAGCACTCTAACAGCAATATTTTATATTATCAACACGATTATTACCCAGAAATTGAAATTAAAGGATTAATAATATATCAAAAAAAAACATTAAATTAGATTTTAACATTATAGTCAGTTTCTAAGCTAATGTATTGTGGCTATATGCTTAACGTAAAACTGCCGATTCCCATGTACACACACGCGTAATGTTTACGTCCAAGGCTCTTGGTGGTGTCCTCTGTATAGCCTTAGGTATAGGTTGATATACTTCGGAAATTAGTAACACATACAGCTCCTATGACGTTCCGCTTTCTCGTAGCTGTTTCTGGGACTGTATTGATTACATTCATCGTGAAGCAGTCTCAGAGAAGTTCGGCTTTCCGACACAACGAACAGTTCCATGGCATTCAATGGGCTCAGCACTTAAAGCTTAACGTTTTACAGTTACTGAATTGCTATATAGACTGTCTGAACTCTGTAGCTACCACTTGAATGTTCCATTTGTTGGGGTCGGGGGTCATGACCACTACTAGTCCACTGAACGGTGCTAATTTTCTGGAAGCACGGAATAGTAGAACGATTTTTGTTACATGTGCACTATTTAACCTGAAGTTTATTATCTGGCTTTCATAGATCTAGGGGCACAGCAGAATTTCTATTTCTCATATGTGAATGACTCCATATCTGAATCTCTTTTCAGAATTTTTACATACATACATGTCTATATATTATATTTAGGCTGGGTGATTATAAGCAATGACGATTTTGTTTACAGAAGTGTATCTATATACATATGGTTTGCAACAAAACTAGTAATTATTGATTTGTTAGACATTTGTTTGTTTGTTAGAGAAGTTTTTTTTCAAGACAATAATTAGGTTTACACCTCTCCATTCACTGGTTAATGCCGGTGAGTCTCGTTGACCTTAATGGGTGCCTCTGAAATATAAGATATTATATAGCACACTAGAAACACATCGTTCTTTCCATTTTATAGGACAGGTTATTAATAAGACAGTTTGTTTCTAGCGATGTAGGCTTATTTGTTCGCCTACAACCCCCGATCAACTTTCCGACGACGATAATAAATGCCCAACGCATCAATTTTTAAGTTACTACACAAGCTCATATCGACTTGTCCCACTAGATGCTATAGTCTATAAGAACTCCAGTTCTTTTAGTAAAACACCTTAAGAGTTTTTGGCCCTTTATGACAGTAGTGAACTGATCTGATCTGTTACCTGTCCATATAAACACCAAACCCGAACGCAACAGCATTTCCGGATACCAAGTCACTGAAATGGAAGGACTGAATTACGCCGTTAGATGAGCCAAGTTTATGAATGGCGATAATTAATAATTCTAATTAAAGTTGAATAGATAAAATGGGCCGAAAACAAATCACGACCCAGTTGGCAAATCCGTAAACCGAGCGTCACCACCAAACAAATCAATGTCGACCGCGCATGATCTTCTTATGCGTAGCTTTATCATGGATCGTACTCCTGCAAGAAAATCATTCCGTAATAATATAATTTCATAATTGTATTATCTAGTATCAAAAGAAATGTCACGTTAACACAGGCGATATTACATCAGTGTGTTTCAGAATTTGTACAATGACTTGATCGTCACTTATGTTCAGACCGGACTAATCATAGACCCATAACTGGACAGCCGTTTTTTTCTCGTTTAACAATGAAACGTTCACAGTTGGGTGTTTGCTAAATTATATGATGAGCGAGCAAAGGCCAAAGCCATACATAACTCTATCGAATGTCAAATTTAACTAAAATGAATTAAAACTTATCAGAGAGAGAGAGAGAGAGAGAGAGAGAGAGAGAG
>NW_019213235.1:0-82218 GCF_002532875.2 Varroa jacobsoni | reverse complement strand
TGTTAGAATTAGTGCGATAGTCTTCATCATATAAATTTTGTGAAAGTGGAACTGGCAAGCGTTTACCTGCATGTCTGAACAAAGGTGTCATTTCTTTAAAAAAATTAATACCATTGAAAATAAAAAAATGACTAATTTTCAACAGCCTCGAATGCAAACAGACACAGGTTTATTTTAGATAAGCCTCAACATGAACAGTCAGCACAATTCAGTTGGACCTGCTTCAAAGACACATGAGATAATCAATGCAAATTTTGTCTCGATCCAACTAATCAATGAGAGTTGAATAAAAATGAATATAGGATCAAACTTTAACCTGGAGGGGCGAAATTTAAGTTTGAGCGCTTCGGAAAATTTCGACAGGCTTGTTTTGCATAGAAGTTCTTCGAAGTCTGGCTTCCTAGATACTTTTCGTTCTGCTTTTATTTCAATTGTTCGGATTATTAGGTTAGCAATTAAAAAATAGAACAGACGAGGTCTGGGGGTAGCCCCATAAATCCCTTGATCCCTTCCACGAATACGTTCTTTATTTATCAGAGCATCAGTTTGCTGTCCAGGTATTGAGCACGGGTTTCGAATAGCTAGGTAAAGAAGAGTTGGCATTAGTGAGAGTCAGCTTAAAAATGGAAACTACTACTAGGAAATATCGAGATCGGTAGCTTAGAAACATTCATCTATACGACGATTTATATGGCGAATATATATTTACTATAACGAAGAAGTGAGCATAGACTCCCTTGATAACACGTAGCAAATTCAAGTTTTGCGGAGTTAACAGCAAAGCATATATTAAAAATAGAGAGAGAGAGAGAGAGAGAGAGAGAGAGAGAGAGAGAGAGAGAGAGAGAGGCGAGATCATCATGCTTACAACCCTATGTCAAAAATGTAAGAAAAAAAAAAAGCAGATATTTTGATTACGGAACAAAAAAAGTACACAACAGTAAAATAATTAAAATGAGCTTATTCCAGTACATTTATTTTTATTCTCAAAATTGGAAAAAAAAACTATAGTAGAACAAATGCGAATTAGGTTAGCTAAATGCGTATTCACAAGTCGCCCTTAAATATAACGTCCATTCTATGGACCGCTTAATACACCTCTACTTTCCGGCTGTTGGATTGTATTGTTGGCATAGCGACGTTCTTCCTAGTCACGTATGGCTTGGTACCGTTTCACATTGAAGTCGAAGGCGTACTTCCGTCCTTTGGTTTTTTTTTTTTTTTTTTTTTTATATATAAATCATTGTTACAAGCTGACTTGCTGCGTCGTTTTTCTACAGAAATCATTAAGAACGGAACGAAGAAAAGTCGACTGGTTTCCTCTATAAACGGGTGTGCTGTTATGCTGTTTATCTCATTGCCGATGACAAACACGTGGTTTTTTCAACCTTTCATCTCATTCCTTCCGCGATGTGGCAGGTAGCTATTCACTATAGGGTACCGACTTCGACTAATACACATTTGAATTTTCCCGCCAACGCCCATTCTATCCAATTGGTCATAGAACGGTTAAAAGAACTAGAGGTGAATCAGTATTGCTTTCATTTAGGCAGGCAATTTCAGTAACTGTAGAAACATATCTCATATGTAGGATAAGGTTTCATAATCGACTGTTAGGTCAAGCTTTCATGTGATTGAGGTTAGTGCAAATTTCAAACTCAGATGCCCAGCTTTGTTTCGTACCTCTATAGTCTAGCTCTTCTCAGCTTAACTCGGCCTATTGCAACGTTGTCATTTTGACGAGTCTGAAAGTAAGCCTGCTAGCTTATCTAGGACATAATGCCAGTAGTGGCGACATGCTTAACCTGACCCCGACGACCCGCAGATAGATTCCGCTTGATCTAGCTCGGGTCTCTACGCAGCGGCTTAAACGGCAGACATTTGAGCCGCTGCGTTCAGTCTAGTAGATAGATATCTTAAGCGTCGATTACAGGCGGCATTCGTCGGCCAGCAGCATCGTATACCCGTTGTTTTCCCCTGTCCATTAACTTAGATTGCCATGTAATAATCGTGGTCCGAGTCGCCACCATTAAAAGTGCTATGATCTCGTTATCCCAGTTCTGGACATTCGTATTAATCGTCTTCACGCTAACGTTGATTCCAAACGACGAATTGTATTACTTCAGCATGACGTATACGTTTATGTATTGAATGAAGTGTCGTCAAAAATGCAGTGATTAACGTAGAGCAGATTACGCCATTCTCAAAAACACCTAATTTTTTCGGTTCCGCACGAACTATGTGATATTGCAAACTCAATACAGACAATTGTCGTTGCGTAAAATGTGGTACAAATGGTCCTTAACTCGAACGTCGCATAGCATAAAGGATCAATGTTCCCTGTCCTGTATGGAATGTTCGTACATATTGGCTATTGCGAAACTAATTAGTGTTATAAAAAAAGAAACTCGAAAGAATATATGATAGATATATGACAAAGAGATGTAGGTTGGCCACTGAGTGATTTACCTATTTATGTTCGGCAGTGTTAGTTTAACAAGCATTGACGTCTCGCCAAGAGTAATTAATTGTCTTGTCTAAAATAATAATAATGTCTGCTAAGTAAATCAGAATATAGAACACTCGCAGCTGCGCGTTCCAGCCGTGTGCTTTTGTTGTTATTTTTTTTTTTCTAGTGTCGGAAGATCGAAATACGTTATTCTTTAACGCGAAACATCTTTCAAATCTGTCCAGGGTTTATATAGTTGTTATTGGCTATTCTTTGTCATTGAATCGGTCGGATCACGCGTTCACTACAGCCGTCTATGTGCCATGAACGTGCTTTCCTTTTTACAGATTCAGCTGAAATTTTTGGGGTGACATAAATCAATCTTGCAAGAAGCGATAACGGTGGGAAATGGAGCTAAACGTATTAGGTGTGCCATATTTGGGAGTGGATATTGACGACAGCTTTGCTACCGCGAATTTTTGAAGGACCCAACCTGTATAGCTTTTAGTTAAAGTGATGCTAGCGCCCAAATATCTCTTGAGTGTAAATATAGTTTTTGATAATACTCATCCAAACAATATTCTAATTAACGTTAACAGCTATTTAAAGTTAACGCATTCTCCTCTTAGTAGATGTATCAAAGGCGAAAAATGGGTACTGACAATACTTGGGTCTAGTGATAATGAGGCGCCTAAAATATCTGTTAGCTCTGGCTACCTGACCGCAGTCGATTGCTAGTCGCTTGGAAGTCTACCATTTTTTTTGTTCTTTTCGGATATACGCCGGAACCGCTTTAGGAAACTATGAAAAATTTATTTTTCTTCGTTGGGGTTACTGAACATAGACCCCTAACACCGCTGGCCCCCCCGCCCTCTACGACTCGGTGTCACTGGTTCTGAAACAGGGTTGTTGAAAAACCGCGCGTTGCAAACAACTGGCTGGTTTTGTACCAGAAACGTTATACGTTCCCGATTAAGAATCCAAATAGAATTCAGGGTCGTATCTTTAGCAAGGCACGGTTCGAGAATTTACCTTTAAAATTTGAATTAAGCAACTAACACTTAATATTAAAAATGGCTATTTCGTCGAAAGGAAAGACTGAATGCTGCTCATAATTGCATTTGCGACACATTAAAACAATCATACTTCGAGAGCATCTGTTTTGGTGAATACGTAAGCTTAGCTTAGAAGATATGAGTATCTTCATTGGCTATAATCAAATACTAAAATGGCTGTTTTATTACCTAACTCATAAGTCATCCGCGTTTGTTACTGAATTTTGTTCTTATTGATTTTTTTTTTGTAATTTATCCTTTTTGATAATTATCGTAACTTCTACGACGAGTTACCCCAAGGGTAAACACTAGAACAGTTGGATGATAGCATGGAATCACCCTATTGAAATTTCGGGCGCTGGTACCTATTCGATCCGACTTCGTTACCTATGATATTCTTAATAAACACCGTCAAATTGATGAGAGTAAGGCGGTAAAGATCTACTGCTATTGTGTTATTGATTGTCGAAGTGAGATAGGTTCATTCAAATATCAATTCAGCATATCTTTCAACGCTACTTCACCATACGCTATTACTACCTTTACAATAAGAATCCCTAACAAGCCGCGTGCGCATACAGCGAAGCCTGCGGGGCAATAGCGACTAGTCAATAATCAGTAGCTAAAGCTATTGCAGCCTAGAGAAAGCGAGAACACCTGAGGCATGCTTTTAAATAGGTATATTGCTTATACAAAGTCATAGATAACTATACAGCCGAATCTCCTATTCTGTTACTGTAGCATCCGAGTAAGTTGTAGGCTTGAGTGAATCAACTACTCGTTAAGATATATGACTTTACCCCCCCCCCCCCCCCATAAGCACTTCCTTCCGCTATGTCCATTCTTTTACCGTACACCCCCCTCCGGAAGGGACGCAGTCGGTTACACGCTTGTCAGAGATGAATGACTCAAGAACAATGTGGCGTCAGCTGCGATCATCACTACTTAACCAGCAGCGTTTTTGATGAAGGCAAGGCCAAAGCGTGAATATCCTAATTCATTTCTGGGTGCAGAAATAAATCAGAATACGCCTTGAACCGTCTCGGATCATGCCGGGAGCGACCGTCAACATTAGCATCGCATATTCGCGAACGCCATTCGGGATAGTTGTTCCGTCGTAACTTCTCTTTCTGAGCGACAAGACTAAATCCAAAGAGGCTAAGTGTAAACACTATTGCCAACTGAGAGGATGATTAAGTTCTGTATGTCTTCCGGGGCGCTTGGCACAGATTCAAGTACAGGTCCGCCTTTGTCAAACTCTGTTTAGCCGCTGCCAACCCGGCTCCGCTACAGAAGTACAGAAGGTTATGGGAACTTGGACATCGCGAACGCTAGCAGAAATTGTCGTGCAGGCAGCATCTGTCTGTTGTCATTCGCGATGAATTAATTAGCGACCACTACATCACGTTCAGATTAAACAAACGACGACAGGGAGGAAAAGGAAGGCAAGATGGCTGCAGTGTGTTATTTTTATTCTTGCTTTTTGTGACCGCACAAGCAAAAGTGATCGAATAGCCCTGGCCTATACCGTGCTATTAGATTGTTTCTTTTACATAGATTCTATTGTATACAATTGCTGGGGCAAGGCATATGCGGCCGTACGGTAGGCCTTACTTCACCTTGCAACGGTTTTCCCATTACACGCAGTGTTGCATCTTGCGCGACGAATTTTCGAAGTCTCTTTGAAGTCTGCCAGCAAAGAAAAGTATGCCCTTGTTAATGGGAATGACGTCAGCATTAAGCGATAGAACACAAACTTCCTGGCAGCACATAGCAAATCGCTAGGCAGCAAATTATTGTCAAACTTGTTTTTATATCACAGGGATAGATTTTCAACCACTTCTTCCTAGACCCTAATAACTAGTAACGTTTAGCTTTCTAATCAATACTGCAGTATCCTCGAATGTGTTTATTATACGCACGCACTCTGAACAAGCGCCTTTGTTGCGAAAATTCCCTTGTCCACGTTACTTACTGCCGTTCTCTGAAACCGATTTGGTTTTTCCAAGCCCTAGAACGAGCTTCCGTTCGCTGAAACTCGAGTCGAACCAGTGGATGATGTTTAATCAAGGAACGATCACGGTTTCTGTCATCGTTTGTAGATCGCGCCCGACGATTTAGCTGGTAGCTACCTCGATTAGAGTGAGTCAGTCTTCCGTTGCCTCGAATATATCGTCTATATATATATATATAAGCTGTTGTTAAGATCCATCATCGCACGAATGTCAAGTGTCATTCGGCTGAGAACTGATAAGCGATTTATGCATGTTATATTTATAGGAGGTATCAGTTTTTTTTGGGAGAGAACATCCATTTTTTTTTTTTTGGAAACGCCTGTGACATTGAACTCTTGGGTCTGAGTCAACGAACTGTGTGGAAATTGTGCAATTGTCATCCGTGACGTTGAAGTAAGATCTCATATCACGGTAAAGTGAGCGAGTGGCAACGAATTGCGCAAATCTGATAAATTTATGTTGAAGTTTTTAGGACAGGCAATCATCGATCGATCGACGGTAATGCACAGTAGCAAGAGGTCCCTGTCTGAATCAGATCACCGTCAGATCGGAAGCCATTTAAATGATCGATGCTAAATATAATTGTAATATTTTGAATTAAAAAACGATTTTATATTTCAGCTTCAAGTTTAACTTGGAAAGCTTTCGGACCAGGTCACAATGTATCCACCGTACAGAAATAAGCCCCCTGCAAATTTTAAACGCCACGAAGAATATTACTTCACCCATAACTGCTACGTAACATTACAGCACTCGCATACTGTGTATATAGAGACATTTTCAATATTATCGATTTACCCGCTTCTGTTAGAGTGAATAATTATACTTTAGTGTTCTGTGTTTCGGATAATTATAACTCTGAAGTTCGCTGGTTCTCCTAGCAGTCTCTAAACAGCGGAGACAGAACGCTTTACACAGTCACGATCAGTAGCAGCTTCAGCTTACCAACCATTCATAGGGATCTTTATGTATTTTCACATTGTAGTGACAGATGAAGCTAGCGGACTAGAATGCTATGATGACTCAGAGTTGAGGGTCATTTTAATAATAAGCACTTTTTTAATTGTTCTTTTTCGCCGTGGCTGCAAGGGCGGCCTTTTTTGGTGATGGCGGATATTTGCCGATGAGCAGATTTGGAATCAAGTCAGCAAATTGACAGGTAGTGACGTTACTTGAAAAAAGAAAACAAAGGGGCCTCAACCCTGTCCGACTCGAAGATAGGCCACTAACTTTCACAAATGCACAGCTGCACTGAAAACAGACGAGCAAGAAAAAAAAGGTACATTTGAATGTACTAATAAATCGACAGTTCGTCATAATTCCCCATCTAACGCAAACATTATGTTTTAGTCAGGTTTCCCTAACAGTATATCTGCGTTTATTGTAGCCTACTTGGTTTCTGCAGGACAGAAACGTGGAGAATGCTCGGTAACATATTCTCATTCTGTTCGAAACGAATGTCTTTCAAAAGATAGTGACCAGACAGCTCACTAAACGCAATTAAAACCATCTTTCAATATATTCGTGGCGCTTGTAAACGAGCCTGTTGTACATGGTAATTACAAAAGGACCGGAAGCCTTCAATATAAAGGTCTCTCTTTCCTTTGACCATTCCTGACTCAATTAGTACCTATCGGCAACATCGACAATTTTCGAGATTTCCGCTTTAACGTGAAATTTAGTAAACGATTATCCTACTGGCTGTCATTCTTTTTTCCATTCATTCGTATAAATCTTACGCTCGAATCCGCCAGAGCATCCTCCTAGAGACGACCGTCTGTTTTCCAGACACCGTACCTCGTCCAGAGCCACGGTCTGTTCTTTTGACCAGTTGCTTCATTTTCTTCACCTTCGGAAGAGTCATGGTAAAAGCGGCCTGAGTTCTTCTGCTATCATTATCTTCGTCCAGATGGACTTCACCGCCAGTACCACTTAACTCTTCCTGTCAATCGCAGGACCATTGTAGTCTTGTAGCTGCTTTTTTTCGCTATTTTTTCTTCTCGCGCGCTTCTGCGATTTGCCTACGGTTGTCGACGTCACTAGCCCTGCTCCAAAGCCAGCTACCCGTAAGTATTAGGTATACTAGTAAACCGATTTGTTCGTTTTCGCCATGAGGATTGTCTAGCAATGGCGATGGGGCAGTCGGCTGAGATACAAAACCGTCCGCCGACGTTAGTGACCATCGTTACAGATCAAACCGCTATAGTCCGCGGTATATAGCAGCGCTGTCCCGCTGATGGTAGCAGCGCAATATTTTGTTGATACCCCACTTACGTTGATGTCTGTGCTGTTCTTGCCCGTTCTGCCGTAGGCTTAGTTGTTATAAGAATTTAGCTTGTCCTACCTTACCTTTTGTTGTGTTGTCTTTGCCTTGTATGTGCGTATCTTACCTCTCCTTGTCATCTTTTTTGCCCTCTCCTTCATCCCACCGGTGCTACGGGGGCGAGAAGGTCTCCTGCCCAAGCGATGTGGGGCCTCCGACAATCTGCCCTGGCTTCGTAGCGTGCAAGATTGGGTCGGAAAGACCCGTGGACTGTCTTGCTGATTTGAGTTGTCAGTGTTGAGCAGCTCTACAGGCTGCTGCCATTAGTTTGCGCACTAATGCCATCCACTCGCTATGGTTTTAACCATGTGCTCGCTTATGTGTCTTCAGTAGTGCTCGAGCGCCTGTGTGATTTAGCGTGAATAAGACGAGGTAGCGCAAAGGTAATTCGTTTGTTGGTATAACACTGCGTGAATTGCAATAGCCGTGGAAGTTGTAGCCGAATACAACGGTATAGCCGACCGTACTATAACTGGTTTCCGTTGTCCTGTTGAGATAGGCCTGCTTTTTTCGCCTTTTTCGGACCTAAACGGATCGCGGATTTCCTAAACGTTATCATTATTTTTACTGACGTATTGCAAAGCAGATACTACAAAGGATATCTCTAATTATCTATACTCTATTAGTGTCTTTCCGTTCGGCGGAAAAGTGATTTCGACGACAAGGGAAAGAGTACAAGCCATTGCAGGCTTGGAGTTCGCTCGGGACGTTGTTCTCGCTAGAAGCCGCTACAAGGTGGACTAAAGCTGTTTGTTGGTGTTGTTTCTATTGGAGTCTGTCCTTATCGGTGTTGTTGTTAACGTTGTCGACGGAAACGCTGTCAGACGAAACAGATACAATCTGTACTCAGCAAAGGTAAGCTGACGGAGCCGCGCTGCATAGGTACATACGTAGTACGGGGTGCTATCGCATTTCAGTATTCGACCAGATTGTTACAAGGCTCACAAATGAAGGTCATACATTCAATGAAGGATCTCATATTTAGATAAGTACGTCCCCGCGTAAAGTTCTTAAATTAATCGTCTAATGCTTTACGGCTAGATTTTAATTGCTTTTTTTAGTTTTTTAATACATATATATATATATATATAGATTAACTTTTGCCGTGAGTGTGTGGTTACTAAAGTGTGTGTGTGATTAAAATAGTGGTTGCTTCTATTCTTATATGTTTTTCTTGGAACAGAGTTCAGAAATAAGGTTTCAGTTAAAGGGGGTGTTCACAAGTTCCACAAAGGTTCTCGAGTTTATTAAAAGCCTGTAGAATACAAAGACAACTTCTCGTCGAGTCGGTTCTATTCGTTGTAGTTGTGTAGGAAAATGGTGACTCTTCCGCAAAGCGTTAGCCTTCAATAGCTCATGCTCACAGATGTACCTAATGCTAGCTCAAGGAGTTTGTGATACGAAAGGATTGTCTCACTTTATTCAAACGGCTGCGAATACGTTGATGAGTGACTTAAAGTTCAAACACTTCAATTATGCTCTGATCATATCTCATTTATGTTCGAGCGGTGGTAAAAACGCTCGAAGGGCAGACGATGTCTAATTAACAGTAAGATAGAAGAAAAGATATGCACGAAAATAATCTTGTGAATCAATTAGATGTCTGAATCCTCGTATTAATACAAAGCCAACCTACCAAAGTAAGGGAGTTTAAGGTGGCTCAAGTTTGAAACGGGGCTAGCCTTCTGAAGGAACACTGAATGGATGTAAACCTTAGAGCATTCATTCACTCGGATCTCTGGCGCTGAACATAATGGCTAGCCTGGTGACAGCGTTGCCTTTTTTTTTACATACGAAGGGAGTTAAAATTGTCTGCATTTTTGATCATTTTCGAGCAGGCTGCAGAAGCTGGTCTTTCCAGCTTCTATGTAGCTCTATGTAAGGGACGATACTGGATCTCACTCACGCCTTAGGTTTCAACAGTGTTTACGTTAGACCCTTATACTAGATTAAATCTGCCTTCAACGGACGAACGTTGAGCGTAAGCATGACGTTCATCGATGTTAGATCTGTTTTTCGTTTATATACCAATTACCACTCTAGAGTAACGAATCTAGATTCCATTACCATGGTCACATAGCCGAATGAACTATAGATCTGTCTGCCTGCCTGTCGATTAATACAAAACTCTAGAAAATCAATTGGGTTAATTCATGCTTGTTCACTTGTTGTTGTTGTTATTATTGTTGTCGTCGTCGTCGATGATAATGATGATGATGATGAGAATGCTCCCACTGAAATTAGACATTAGTAGGGTAGCTGCGTTGAAGGAATGGTGCGTTTAGTGACTTCTCTCTCCTTTCGCAGATGATGAAGTATTGCGTTCGCACTTCTAGTCTGCTATTGCCCTTTCCGGTGCCGGTAGATGCCGCGCAGGTGACTGGCGCTACATATTGTTGTTAGTTGTCGAAGGCACACACGCGCCAGCCGATTTTATACATTTCGCTATATAGCGACAACGCGTGCTATTTAAGGTATATGTGTGAACTCGACAAGAAACAAGCAGGGGAACGCGAGTGGGAACAGTTAGTTGTGTCCGGTATCGGTGGAAGATGAAAAGAAACCGTTACGCAATCTTTATTTGACGATAGTTTTCATCTTGATCCATCATCCCCACCGCAGTTGGCATCGTCGATGGGCGCCGGAATATGAAATCTCTCCGCTCACGATCTAAAACCGCTGGCCGGCAAAAGCAAGATCTAGAAATTCATCTTTTTTCAATCTAGCTATTACAGTATGTAGAATAATGAATTAGTAAAATTAGCGTTCTACTTTACATGCGGATAAGCTGCCATTCTTCTCCTGACCTGGTAACTTTTGCCATTTCATTCATTTGACGCTATATAAATCATAAACGACAGAGACATTTAGAAAAGAATCGATCTCTATTATGCTGTTGCGGACATCATTTAATTTTCGATGATACCGTGATTGGTGGTTTGTGTAAAGGAAGGAGCGTAGTCAGTGAATTATCTTTATCAAGAATATATGTTTATCTTGTAATTTTTTATCAAGAAGGTACAACAATACTGACACATGTGATGTTCTTTCACGAAAATATAGCAGAGGATACTGACAGTGAAAATCGATAGCAACAACAGATATCATAGGTCCATCGGCTGAACGATCATCAGTCAGTGGGATTATCCAATAATCGGATTGCTAGCATTCTGAAAATAAAGCATAGAAAAAATCACGAAGCAGGAGAAAAACAGGCCTATTCAAATACGTGTCTACCATTTCATAGTATTCGCAGACACGTATACGAATGCTTTTAGCTTTGCACCTTTAGGGCAAAGGGCAACCAACTGCGTTTTCAAGTCAAGTTGCGGGAATCGCAATAGCTCCGAATGTTTTCTAGAGCGAATGCTTCATCTTGGAAGGTAACAGCTTTGATAAGTTGTGACCATAGGTGACAAGATATTTGTGCGGTGTTTTGAGGCACCTTTTTTGTTTTGCCACAACAAACGAGCTGGGCGTGCGTGTCTGTGTGGTCGGAATTTTCCCTAACGTAGTATGCAGCAATGCTGCCATTACTAGAGTCTGTTAATGACCACCGAACGTCTACAACGTTAGTGTATACTCGTCAAGTGAATCCTCCATATAATCTTTCTGGTACTTACGCCTCCTCGATGCTTTGTGGCTTCCGCATGCTATCCACAGTTATTGAAACCTTAGCCATTCTGATGCTACCTGGCAACATCTTTTTACAATGGGCTCGCTTAAATTGTTTTTTCTGAAAGGCTCATATATGTACATCTCTATCTTATTGGAAGCATGCTATTATTCCATGTATACGCTAACGTATCGATACGAAAAAAAAAAAAAAAAAAGATAAAAATAGGTCTATTCAAAAACGTTTCTCTCAAAAAGCATTTTACCCAGAGTGGGGAACCACTTACGAAGGTAGAGCTCTAAATCCTCGCATTAACAAGCCATGAGCCCAGTGAAGCCGTCGCTTTCGTCTACAGGTGTAAAGGAAATCATCTATATGTACACTTTCGTCTGTATACAGACCGTTGGCTATGTGTGTCATTTGTCTGCTTTGCACAACAGCCCAGCAACGGTAAAGATATGTCTGGTCAGTACTAGCCGCTTCGATTAAGTGCACGAACCTCATCTATGTCAGATGTAACAGCGGTGCAGCCAAGGTTCCCAATGGTGGCCGGGTACAAGGTGAGTGATAATTGTTTCTTCTGCGGTGAAATTTATTTATTTCGGCTACCCACAGTATTTCGTAGTACTTCAACGTCACTGACGTTAGCGTGTGACATAATCCTTCTTCATGACAGAGATGATTTAATTATTTGTGCTCAGCAAATAGCTGGACTCGCAATGTATCCTTGATACGGTGCCTGAGTGAATGCAACAGTCTTCCTACTAGTTAATGATTTGAATTAGCGAGCCAATTAGTAAGTGTATGATGAAGATTTATACGGTGAAACGTTTTACAAAAGCAATTATCTATTACTAGTGCCAGTCGACGATTTTGATGTCAAGCCCTACAAATTTTGCCTCTGGATAAATTATATTTGGTCTTCCCTTAGAATTCGACTTGCCCTGGAACACTTACCACTGCAACCGTGTTAATAGATGAAGGTGATTTAATGGCACGACATTTTTCTCATAATAAATAGCCGGCTGATCTGTTCGCCTTGGAGTTGTTGTTTTTTTTTTTTGACCAAATGTTACTATGATTCGTATCTTGAATTTATTTATCATCGGGACATGTGCAGTATGCGTTAGCTTTAAAGGGCAGTTCGCTACAGCCTAGGCACCGATCAATCATGCCTGATATTTACTGTCGGTGCAGCCGTTTCAAAGCTCTATTTTGGATTTATCATTTGCATGAGACTACATGTGTCTGTATCTGATCAGATACGCGGTTTACATACGCTAATTGAAGCGAGCAGATCGATCGGACTTCGCCAAACAAAGCTGGACTGCTAAGCGATAAGCTGTGTTTTTGGGACATCATTGCTAGAAATAAGAGCGTACTGTAGAACGACTAATTATATCACGGCGCTCGCTTAATCACAGAGCTTTTTACTAAGTCGTCAATGATAAACGCTGTGCGGGTAGTATTTGGCCGTATCCCGAGACGTCCTCGTAGCTGAACATCTGACGGGGATCGCCCCGCGGGCTGATTGCAATTGAATGCTGATACATTGCCGGGTAGATTTGAATATAAAAAAGTGATCACAAGGTCATCACGTCGGAGGACGTATGCAATTGATAAAGCCGATTATGGGGTATTGTTATAATGGCGTATACGCAAAGACAAAAGAAGAAAAACAATTATACACCGTCTACTTATTTTTGACAGCCTTTCTGCTGTAGGAGATAGGTGATATTCGCAGAGAGACAGATAAATAGGCCGACGTAAGGGCGTGCACAAACATGATATTATAACACTATCTTATCCGACGTAATGAGCAGTGCCAAATGCGCTAGACTCAAAGGCGCTTGGCGGATAGGCAAAAACATTCCATTTATTTAAGGAACCCTGTATTTTAAACACATGTACATTGCTGCCAGCCGAAACCAACAACAATGAGTATGCATTTATGTTCCGAAATGCGCGCATGCGATGTCTGTCTATTTATTCAGCCAAAAACTGAAACGTGTAATACATTTGGGCCGATATTTTTTATGGAGACTGATTAGGTTCTGTGTTAACGATTAGCGTAGCTGGGCGCGGTAGCCATCGCAACCTTTTGCTCACCAAATGGGCCAACAGAGAAGTTCTGGTAGGACCCAGATTATTAGGTCTGCTTGGCCCACTCGAATATCCGACGGTTTTCCTATAAACGCTTGCTACGATGAGAAACCTTAGTAATAATAGTAGTATGCTAGAAAAAGTAAGTACGAGTCAGAGTTTCCACTAGGCTTTTTTCTACTGAAATGAAGCCGGTCATCGATTTATCTCTGGCAACCAGAGGAAGCGCAGAACACCTAATTTTGAAAATCGAAACATCATTATCACGTCTGTTCGAAGTACGGCTTAGTCCTTTTTGAGACGCTCATGACACACGGATATCTTCGACGAGGATGGAAGAAGGGCTCTAACAGAGATAAAAATAAGTATTATAAGTTATATGACAGTTCGATCTGTCTGGGCACTGCTATCTGACCCTAAAGATAAATTGCACATTATTTTACTCGGTTAACCCAGACGAGTAGACAGGTTAATGAATAATGTTTGCCAGGTACATGTTCCTAGCACCCTTATCAAGGCAAATATTGACATTATTCGCAGCTACTGTTGTTGTTGTTGTTGTTGTCCTATGTGCAGCTAATTGAGGTCCTGATATCGCCAACTCATTGCTATTCTATAGATTTCGCCTTGAAACCTAAAAGGCTGCGACAGATAGTGTCACGTACCGTTCGGCACGTATCCTCAGACTATTTGCCTCAACGTATGCTGTACTGATAGATACCACGTAATTATTCTATCAACAATAACAAATCCATCGATTGTTGATATTACGTATAGCGTATCTGCTGACGTTGTGGGAAACTGGCTTCCCCGTCCGTGTCGCACGGCCACATTCATGGAGGCAAAACGCTTACAGGGGTGCCGTATCACCAGTTGTTGTTTTCTTAACCATTATCTGGCCCTTCTTGAAATCACAATGCTGTAGTATACAAGTAATAGAACATCGAGGGAAGAAACAATGTTAACTAATGATATGCACTCTGGTTCCAAGTGGTGTACAAATCTGTAAACTTAGGCAAACAAAAGGAGACAGGTAGATTTTAACACGTGAAGCATACGTACATGGTCATTGGCGGCAGCTACATTTCAACCCACATCATGATGACGGTAAGATATAGCGTGTTGAAGCATTAAGCTGATATCTTGCAGTGCCTGGTAGAATTATAAGATATCTATTAAAAATTTAACGTCTGCTTTCTTGGCGCTTCTCTTCTCGAAGCCGTCCTCAACGGTGCTGATTAGCGCACTACGTGGTGCTCATGGTCGCCATGAAGGGAGACGCGGCAAAAACAGACAGCATCCGACGGTGCAGCGAGAAACAGCCAAACAGTGAGAATTATGCTTAAAAAATATACCAGAAATAATTTCTCCCGTCTGCAGGCAATCTGTTAGCTCATTCATGTGATTTTTCTTGGGGTCATGTATTGAGTCGCTGAAATGAAATGAATTTACCACGGTTGACGCCGGCTTTCCGTGGAGCAGGAACGCCTGCAGCACCATAACAACAACCTATTTTGAATAATGAATGACTCGAATATGTTCGGCCATCGTATCTATTTGCATGCATATCAATTGTTAAATACTTCTTTCAACCAATTTATATATCTGTTTATTACTGATGCCTTATCGTGCCATGCACTCCCTAATGCTTGCCCTGTTTGATTTCTGCCTGAGATGAGATAACGGTTTTGGCGGATATCCAAATTTGAGCTGGACCGCTAGCTAGCGAGCAACGTCTATGTGTTTGTAGTGTTTGATCTGGCGGCAATTTCGTTTGCCAGGATTCAACGTTCTGTTGTTCGCCGGACTTTCCTTCGCCAGCCGACTCTGCCGAGCTGCCAAGCACAGTTCGGCGGGGGGGGGGGGGTCCGCTGGGGGTGTTGCTGATGGCAGCGGCAACCGCATGGTTACGGCAGCTAATGCCTGTTTACTGCAGGCGTTTTGCTGCCGGTTGTTATGGTCCATGTTTCACTCTCTCTTGCTGTATATGTGTCTGTCACCGCTCCCAGTTAATACTACGTCAGATCTATGGCATTGGTGGTAATGGGGCGACGGCGGTCGCTGCTGTCATAAATGACTGCATCGGCTCCCAAGGCGGGTTTAACGCAAAAGGCGGGCAGATGAAAAACGAAAACGTAAAAAAAGAAGCTACTGATAGTGCCTGTCGCCTAGAAGGAAAGAAATGCCGAAGTCTGGCTGAGTTACTGCTGGGTAGCTGGCTGGTGAAACTTCGTCAGCGCTGCCATTTTCGACGTTCTGCTACTGAGACTGTTCCACAACGAGAAGCAGTCGACGGGGTGTATAACAACAACAGCCATGACGACGATGACTTAGCCATAGGTCGCATGCAACACAATGTCGGAAGATAGCAGTGACTTCTGCCAAACCGGTGACACCGCTAGTAGCAGTTTTGCCTCCGCCAATGCTGCAGCTGCGGCTCTTGCCGGTCAAGCTATTTCTCCGGATATGGCCACCGTTATTTTCTTACTCCCCTTTTTGGTTTCTATGGTTCATTTGAGATACGGTGCATACCTATACGTACGTGGACCGGTTGAGCGGGGCAGCCCAGGCGATCTAGCCATAAGAACTAGTTCACCTTGATCTCGGTTAGCGCCCTATCTGTCGTCGCTTTCGCGATGACGAGATCACCAATTATTATTTACAGTTCCTATCGCTACCAGGCGTTTACGCAACAATCGAGCTGGTCAGATTCTGTGACTGCCTCATACCTTGTTCTAGTGACACAATGGATTTATAATAAAAACATGTATAACACACCACCAAGTAAGAACATCCAGCCGGTATTTTCCAGGTAGAAATAACTTGACAAGAGAATGAGACAGAGATGGGAGAATAGAGTCAACGATTTTCTACGATGTGGCAAGGCGATGTTGGAACCGCCGTTCAGGAACGGTGTAGTTTTTGAAACAGCAGCTGTCAGCATATAATAATATGATTATATGCTATTACATTTAAGAGTGGAAGTGATTGTAGCGTTTATCTAGCCGGCTGCTTGACAACTGTTTTGGTACCCGCAGACTTGATCAGCGCACCAACATCAGCCGGCAGGGTTAAAGGACGTTATTCAAGTAGAAATTTCAGTACGTTTTTGAAGGAGTTTAGCAGATACCATTTGATCAAATATTATAATAATAATAATAATATGGTGCTAGAATTGTTATAATTAGGTGCTTACGGCATCACTTCAGAAACGATTCGTTGTTGAGCCTATTGAAGGGGTTGCAGTAGGCTTGGACCTGTATTGTGGCCGAAGCCTGTCTTTCAAAAGGGATATTCATAATGCTAAGACGTCCTCGGTACCTTGCCTGAGCATGCTATGATTAGCTATCAGCCGATTATTGGAATGCTGATCTAGACATATTGGATTATATCGCACCTGTTAAGCTCAAGTACAAATGATCGCAATTTCGTCGACTTTTCTTCAGACTGACATATTTTTTTTTGTTGGTTATGTGTTTATTTTAGTCAAAGAACTCAACGTTTGTATATATATTTGTGATTCAACAATAGAAACAATGTGGTAAATATGCGTGTTCGATCATTCCTCGAAGTGAATCAGATCGATATGCCGATGACTATGCCTGTTACTAATTACATCATATTGAGACTATCCGCTTTCCTTTTAGAACTTCTGTATGCCGCCAAAGTTGTGCACTGAAAATTGTAGGCCAATTTTCACAAACGGTACGGAAATGGGTCACCCGTAGTAAAGGTAAGGGTTAAGGCTGTCACTAGCTGAAAACAGTTTACCAGCAGTGACATTTTTAAATGGTTTCATTCAGTCTCTTTTGTCGGTTTTGCCCTGTTAATTTATTTCGCCGAAAGCTCACACTCGCCGTTGGCTTATCGTTTTCTACGAGAATACAGATAACAGCAATAAATCTATTTAAAATTCCCAAGTACGCTTTGTGGCGTAGTTATCTAGATACGGCAAAGGCGACGAGGAGACCGTGCCTTACCACACCGACACACTCAATCATCTGTAGTTATAATAGTGATAATAAATGATATCGAAAACTGAAATTGCGTTATTATTGCCTGTATTTTTGTTATTGAATAACGCCTGTCAGCATCACCACCGTATACTTGCAGTACTAGGAGATGCGTATCTGACTCCCATCTAGTCAGAACGTCTCTCCTACGTTGACTTTGCTGATTTTTTTTTCCACAGATTGTCTGAGATTTTCGACCACGCGCAAAGGCGATCCTGTTCTCTGCTTCTGTTTCTGGCCGTTGACAGGAGCGTCACGATTCACTCGTCAGTCAGTGTCGTCCATCATCGCTTTATCGAATAACGTTGGCGGCAGATAGCTGACGTACCTCTGGATTATCCAGAACTATTCTAATGACCCTCAGTAATACTAATAATGAAGAAGAAGTCCATCTGGACGATTGCTGACCATACTAACGTTTTTTTTTTTTTGCTAGCGGTGTCCCATACAAAATGCATACAACGAAAGTAAAAAGCTACTGTTAATGTGGTGAGCTTAGAGGCAGGAAGCTCAGGGTATATTGCTGAGACATTTTTACCAAAAATCCAATGTGATTTCTTTACATATGGGCGCAGGATGATAAAATTAAAGATGACATCAGCTCATCTAGTTTTACAGATATTTAGCATGTCTGGAGCGAATTAAAAAACTCAAGAAGCAAATTAAAGAAATAGAAAAAAAAAAAACTAATTTATTAAAAATAGGTAGTACTTGTTCGTTTATTGGTGAAATGATAAGTATGTTTACTAATCTTGACAAATATTTATCATTATTATTATAAGGCAAACACTAACTTAATATTTTTACTTTGCGAACGTATTTCAAAAGTGTATGATGGGATCGAAAAATTGGAAACAAAACATGAAGTTCTTAAACAATAAAAATCCACAGACGGCAGCAAGATAAAAAAAACATCACACTTAATAAAACACTTAATAAAAACTCAGAGACCTATTATTTGTTCAACCATCCTTTTCGGTAATGTTTTACCAAAGGTAGAATGGCAGAAATAGTAAATCAATCAGACCTTACATTATTGCTAGGATATACACGAGAGTTCAAGGTGGCCTAGGTTTGAGTGACGCTGCTAATTGAACGACGCGATGCTACTTAAATACAATATAATTATTGAGAGGATTTAAATATCCAGAGAGTGACCAGACATTATGATATTAATTAGTTTGCCTTATTGTGAGACGTAATGACGACAGTTCAGGGATATATGCGTAGCTGTTCGCATACGGTGACATATGGACACTCTTCACACTGCTGTGAAAAAAAGCATTTGACTATACCTCTTGCCAGTCATTGTTTCTGCAGGTAAAACTTTGACAGTCTTAATTTCGTTTTGTCAACCTGTCGTGATCTTGAGCGCATATGTGTACATACTATACTGTACACCGGTGACGAGCGAAAATATCTCAGACTTATTTCTAGGAAGCCCAACAGCTCCGGCCAGCTGGAACGCTTAACTTTTGAACCGTAAGGAATCAAGTAATTTAGTTGGGGGTGACCTTAAGTAATATAGCACCCAACGCCGACGCCGACATTGCTTATGGGCATCATTTTTTAGTTGATCAACATAAACCAAACAAGCCACCGCACCACCGCATTTACAGCCAAGCGTATTACTTGTTAGCCCACTACAACATAAAAGTTTAAGCTTCTACTTGCGGCATATACTAGCTATTATAAGTACAAATTAAGGATATACCGCCACTGGCAAAACTTTTCGAACGGAAATGGGACCACACAGATAAGTTCATCTGTCTAAAAATTGTGTGAAGGGAAAACGGCAACTCAGACGGATACCTGCCGCTGCTCCATCGACAGAGAATCGCCAAACATATATATACACACAAGAAACCTGTAAAATCATCTACTTATAAACGTGGGTCTCACCTCATCTCTTACACGTATCGCGTAAGAGAATTTAACAAGAGTTCTCCCAAAGCGCAACAAGCGCCGTCTTCGTGGAGCAGTGTCTTACGTGCATACGGTGAATTCTGGCAGGCACGGAAGTTTTGTGCCGGATTAAAAAAGCATTGGTACGCCGTCACTTGGTTCGTATTTCGAGATCATCATTTTGCCGTGTCGAAATTCAGCGCATAGCGATCGCATTATCTACGTGCGGTCCTTTCATAGCGTCGTTTCGTTCGGTACGATCGTATGCCATATCTTCGCGTTCACTTGATTCTTCATTGTTCCAAGTCGTCGCGGACCGCTGCCTTGGCAGTATTCTCACTTGACTGCGCAATGTAGGTAGACACGTGTGTAGAGATATATATTCGTTTCTAGTGGTCATTTTTATTCAACTTATAGTCAAAAAAAAAAAAAAAATAGGAAAATTGATATGACTACTATTCATTGACGGACTTTCTGCTTTGTCATGATTGTGACAGCTTATTGAAACTCTGCACTAACAACAATACTAATAGCAGCAACCTCAATTATTAGAGTAACAATCGGGCCATTTTCGTACGCATTTTGCTAGCATCTCGCCACGATGCAACAGAAGTAAGCCGAAAAGAGAGAACTAGCAAACGAAGAGTTGTGAAAGATTGTTGTGTATCTATATACTTATTACGGATATAATGGCCATTGATCTTTCTGTGCACATCCATTGGTCCGCGCTATCATCAACACGTTATCGCTGCAAAATCCCACGTCTTCACATCGGTCGCAATGACGAATATAGTCGAAGTTGACCAGCCGACGCTGTTGCACAATAGACCGCAGCAGAAATGCCAGCGTCCATAATATCAGCGTCATTGGTATTCTTTCTTCTGCGACGTGGCTCATAGTATCCAAAAGTGAAACGAACCCAAGCAGTCCTTAGTATATAGGTGCCGATATGAACATAGTTATGTTTCCTGTGGTAAGCAAAGTCCACAGCGCAATTTGCCCTATGCTGTAGTGATGGTGATGCTGCTGGCGTTACCGCCGCAGGCTGTTGGCCCTCCCAGACGTTCGATCGAGCACGATTAATTCGGCGACGGACCGTGAAACTGCGGTCGTGGGTAAGCTGCCCGTCGGCGGATTCCCTTGACATTGCCGATGTGATCGGCGGCTGGCGGTCGCGTGATTGGTCATAGCCCTAGGGGAGGCTGTTCGACGTTTGCCAATAAGCAAGCTGCTAACTGACCAAACCATGACAAGGAGACAGTATTCGGCTGATGAAGTCCGTTTGCTCATATGTGACGGCACCGGCGACATTTGACATCGCTTATCTTCGCTGTCACCCTAGCCGCGATTGTTGCGTGTCGCGCTGGTGGTAAGGTCCCTTTGGCCAAGCGCTTTCTCAGAACAGCGGCAGAACACTAGGCCGTATCGAGCAACTGCAAAATCTCTAGTGGATCCCGGCTTTCGATGGGTGCTGTGGAGCCGCATCAGTGGTAATATGGGTGCCAGAGTTCGAACAGGATTAGACAGTTCAGCCAGCCCCACAACGAAAAATAGTTTTAACAACAACACTAACTACCCTTCTGCATTACAACTATGAAAATTCCACTGTGTAATGGGTCGGTAAAGATGGGGCAGCCGGTGTCTATTCGACAGGTCCTCACTTGCTTAACGAATGATTGCTGGGCTGAGCGATGTTACTGTGCGCTCGGGTCGCTGGCGATAATGAAATATTGTCGTGAGTTTTTTTGCTTCAATGGGTTGGGGCTGCCGGCAGCCGTGCTGCGAATGGATCACATGCAACACCAGTGCGGTCCCACATGTTAATATTATACATAGACATAATCTTAACCACACCTAATCGGTCATCAGACACACAAAGACATAGACTCTGTCGACATAGCTATATTAAGCGCCATGGTGGCAGCTGCTGTGTCCTCTGTTGGACATCCCTGGTTAAGGGCGATAAAAATCAGCCACAAATTCACACTATTATATAGCTGTCGATAGAAGATCCAGCTGTCTACAGATGTAGGATATATAGATCTTCTGTTGTGGCCTGGTGGTGCTTCGCATCAATCTATATCGTGCCCACTGCCAAATCGCACTCGAGCTCGTGCAAGCTGCATAGTTTTCTATTGTGGACTAGTATTGATAACACGGTAAATCAGCTCCGCGAGTACCAGTGCAAATTGTCTTACGTTGGACAAAACAATTGTGGATTGTTCAGATATGTATCGTAACCGTAATAATGTAATAACGTACCATAGGGCATTTCTGTGCCGCAAAATAGCCCAAATGGCGCTCGTGGAAAAGTCCTAATGTTTCATTCACACATTATCATTAGACAAGAATTTCGGCGAACCGTTCGATGGACTACGGCAAAAAATGAACAATCGCGTATTGTCTATGTACGAAGCAAAGAAAGCTAATCAAGCTTGAATTTTCATAACTTTATATGGGCGTCAAGGAACCGTATATATAAGAGAGAATAGCTTCTTTTAAGGTCCTCCAGCCCCGCTAGCCAAGTCCAGCCAACGCGCAGAAGTCTTTTGAATGCAACTACCCGACTGTGCAATTGATTCCTAGTTACGAAGATTTTCTGATCAACCGTACGCTGGTCAGTGTCGGTGGTATGGGGAGTGGCGTCTCAGTTTGATTGTACCACCAAAAGCAGATCGATACGTGGCCATATCCGTGCACAAGGCCGTTGGGCTGTGGCTTAGCAGCTTGTGTTGAATATAGGACTTCTCGTACTGGCCATTATTGATGTCGAGAGATCACTCTATCGCCTTCTGAATGCCACGGCCAGCGGATCCCATTAATAAGTTTTGATCTTTAAAAGTCGCAACAATCGGCGTTTCTGTAGCGTATAAATATGTAAGGTAAAATTGTTTTGCCTTTGCGGACAACAGTTGCCACAGAAAACACAAAATAAAAAACATTGTGGTACAACTTAACTTTCATCGTATAGCCATTATATTCAATACTGACAAAGTAGTGACTATCTAGTATTGATTATTATCCTATACAGATGGCATTTAATGTCGCCTGAAAAAGTAGAGGTACTAATGTGTTTCTGTGTTAGCTCACAACGGGAGCTGGTCATTGCCAGCTGTCACCGAAGGTGAAAGGGTTGATACTCATCAGGAAAGATTGATTCAAAACAGGCCATTTGCATGAACGGACTTAAGATCACCAGCTATTTTTCCGGCGTAGTAGGCCTACTATCACTTGTACTAGGATGGCGATAAAATAACATGCACAGGCCTGCTTGAACTAAAAAATGTTTTTTTTCTTTTTACATTCTTCTGATACATGCTTCACTACCTATATCAAGTAGGTACCTAAGAAGAATGTCGGCAGGCTTTTAAAACACCTACATGCTAGTAGCATATGTGACACTAATTGCTATATAACAATCATGGCAAGGTTATTTATTTTAGTACGAATCCAGAGATCAATTGCAATCAGCGACTAACTAAGCACTTAGTCATCGGCCGCTGTCATTGAAGTGATGATTGGGCAAGACGCAACTCGAAAGTGTGCCAGAGAGATAATAAAAACGTATAATTTACATTGTGGAACGCTTCGAACTTTCCCACGCTTGACAGATAGCACTCCTACTATTGCAGTTTGTTACTCGTCCTGCCGATCTGTCGTTGACTGTAGCAAGCAATCGCTTGCTCAGTCTGGCGCTGGTTGCCGGTCCGTACAGTCCGTAGCAGCTAGAACAGCCGTAACAACAACTAGACGGACAACGGCCGCAGTCATCCGCGACGGGTTTTTCATGCCAAAAGCAACAATGGCATACGCGGTGGACCACATAACGGGGCAGCACGGCTGTTGGCACTAAGTTAACAGCTAAAACGAGCGCCTGTTTATAACTGACGTTCATCACTTTGATCACCGTTAGAAACACAATGAAGATCATGACTGCTGGATCGCCCGCGGTCGGGCTACAAAAACGACCGGCACATTGCGTTGAGAATAGATTGTTGTATTATGGCAGTAGTACAGTTGCTATTGGGGCGATACCGGCGGACACCAGGTGGCAAGCACTGGGGTACCGAGGAAGGGGGGGGGGAGGAGGAGGAGGAGGAGGAGGAGGAGGAGGAGGAGGAGGAGGAGGCAAACGACAACACTGAACGTCAGGGGTAACACACTCTCGTCAATGACGGTGGACCGAGCGGAAGTTACTATGCATTATTGTTATTCTAAACGATAGATGTGAGAGATGTTCTTTTACACAGGAGTTACCTTGTTAAGCTATTATCTCGGCTAGAGCCATTGTTGTTAAACATTGAATGTCGGTGTCTTTTGTTACGTGTTAGTCTGTCTTTGTCGCCGCATGCGGCCATTGCGAGAGCATGTATAGCATTTGCGGTGACGTTAGATTTTCGAAGAGCAGTAGAGACAGAGACAAAGAGCAGGGTGATCAGTTATACTGCAGAGATATGCCAATAAAAAAGCAGACAAAATGAAAGGAATAGGTAAACATGCATATAGTATCATTATAGCTCATACAGACGCACGCTTGCCGCGAGTCTACAAGCAGGTGTTGATCGTTATTCAATTTTATTAGAACCTTTCTAGCTAGCACATACGTAACAGCTAGTGTATACTGTTATTTTTATCGATGCTTTCGATGATACGGTATTCGAAAAATCGTGAGGCGTCAATAATCAGGGTCTGAGGGCGCATTGTCTACTGGAAGCAAACAAGTAGCTAATTCACTGAAAGGTTTTGTGGTAAATTGTGCCTCGCTAACGGACTATTCTCTCCCTTTTGCTCTTCCTGTTTGTGTAATAACCTTATAGACATATGTATCTGTTGGCGTGTTTGTTTGTTATTCATAATAATGTAAACAAGAACTGTGGACTAATAAAATCAAAAATATGTAACTAACGATTACCTTTAGGTCTGCCGCTTCATATTGGGACGGCTAGTGCGTAGGTCAGTTTTAACACTGCTATTGCCTATGGTATGTTGCAGGGGTAAGAAGATCAGTGGAAAAGTGAGCCTAAAAATCAATGCCCTTTTACTAGCGCATATATATTCTTTGAAAAATATGCGATGGACGTTTGGATAAATGCCTTAAAGGGCTTTGTGTGGTCCGGATTGAAGCACGTACGGGTGCAGTGTTTTTTTTTCATTTTTTGCGATCTTTTCAGTAAGGCGTAGCAGGTACATAATTATGATTAAAGGACGACTTGTACGATTAAACGATACGACCGCAAGACCTAACAGCGAGAAATTTGAAGGTTCTTTCTGTTTCTTGCGAGCCTCATCGACGGCCAATAACTGCTGGTCTTTCATATAGCTTCTGCGAGAAGTTTTACAAAAAGGAGACGATCCTTCTATAGTCTACGACTCAAAGCTTATACTTCACATTCCCTGTTATAAGCTTCGAAATTGACAATTGTAGTAGTCAACGGTAAAGAAACAATGGAACAACAATTGATGGGATAAATCAATATTCTATACGTTATACTTCGTTCAAAGAACATTACAGAAAGTGGAGAACAATTCGACTCTTTAGTTCTCGCATTTTAGTAACTTTTTCGCTATATCTCACGTTATAATTTAATGAACTTCGAACAGAATATAACTCATTATAACAATGAATATTAGTAGTCAAAATTTATATGGACAAGCACACAAAAATAACCACAGCTGAATGTATCAGCGGTTTCGGAAGCGTTATTAATGTGAGGGGAAGATGCCGATTTGCGTAGAAACGTATATATACGTACACACATCGTACTATAGCTCCGTACTCTATAATAACCTTAAGCGTACCACATCCTCAACCTGTCTCGGTCTCTCTCTCCCTTTTAGTATGTCCCAGTCCATCAGCGATCTGTCTATATTTGTAATTACATCTTCCTTGACCTCATCTTGTTCTTTCGAATATTATATAGTGAGACTAGTAGCTACATTTTCCCCTCGAACCAACATAATCGTCGTCATCACCTCTACAATGATGCGTCCAACAATCACAAGCGACTGACGCATCAGAGGCAACAGCCGGAATAGAAGTTGGCCTTCCGACTTGTCGACGCGACAACCAAGCTAACCGCCCTTGTCACCGCCCCGTTCCCAGCGTCGTAATGTATCAGTCGGCACAACGCGGTCGACGTCCATCGTCTCAATGGACTGTTATCTGATGATCATGATAACAAACGACTTTGGGGATAAATTCGACGCATTCTTCGACGTTGGCTGCGCTGCCGGAACAGCGACCACACAGCAGCAGAGTCTGCTGTGGTAAGGGCGACTTTGTAGTGACGAAATAGCGGCGGAAACAACAACGATAATTGGCGAAAATGAGCAGCGAAGAGCCACGTAGCAGCTCATTGGGACTTCCGGACGTCCCCATGAAACACTTACAATACGGAGATAGCCATTGGCACTATCGTCACTACAGCCGCTGCTACCGCCACCGCTGTTGCCTCCCTCCATTAGGTGTCTATAGCAGACAGCATGGGCTCTGTCGACGTCGACGTAATGCCGCCGCTTCGGTCACGGCGTGAAATGACGATCAAGAAGACGAAAAAGAATCCAAAGACGTTAGTTCGAGACAAACGAGTATCGTGGGGATGGCGATGGAAACAGCAGCAGCAGCAGCAGCAGCAGCGGGAACTTCGTGGCGTGTTGTGATTAGCGCACTGCCATCTGCATCTCTACCGTGCACCAGGAACGACTAAGTAAGTCACAGTCAAGCCTTCATTCGTTCGTTGATCCGTTTGGCATTATCCTGATGTTTTGATAGCATCAGCAGGAGTTCCACCACAGCTTACATTTCTGCTCATCGGAGTTCAGCTTTTGATTCCACCTTACTCAAGTCGTTCTCCGTAGCGCTGGCATCGTCCGGACTCCGTAGTTCGCTGCACTTAGCGCAGTTTGGCTGAGTCAGCGTAGCTGTTCAGGGAAGCTTTCAATGCGGCTGGCCGGTGTCCATTATTCACTGCTCGCTGCACTTGGTCATATGCTTGCGATTCATTTCTGTCCTATGAATACCTGCTGCAGTGCCCCGACGATAGCGGCCTCGGCCGGCACGACGGCAAACGCGCAATCAACGGAAGCTGGTCGGTCTTTTTGACTGGAAAAGGAAAAATCTCGTTGTACTTTTAGAGGAATGAAGGACTTTTCTAGGCCATTGCGTACACATGTCATACTAAACCTTAGAATAGAGACTATGATCTGGTCCCTGCATATGTGATTTCACGGAAGTATCAAAATGTATATTTATCCTGTTCGTGTAAACGTGTAAAAATGTACATAAATGTGCGTTTCGCAGGGCGTAGTCTCAAAGCGTTCAGGAAAGCTAATTGTTTTTTTCTGTATCTCCTTTTTGAAGTCTATACAAATAGATGATTTTTTAATGTATCTAAAGCGATGACCTTGGCGTTGCATAGCGTATATATATATATATATGTAGCTACTGTTCGGGTGCCGTTCGTTGTTAATCGTTTCTAGATTGCGCTGTTTGCCCAGCTGACTATTTAATGCTTGATGAAATCATATTGCGTTTATTACCTGCTTCTGTAGATACTACGCCGGTATCCAACCCAGCTTAGGCTCTCTGGCTTAAGTGTAATTGTCTTACCATAACGTATCGGTTGGCTTTTGCAGTGCAATGCAACAGATGTTCCCTTAGAAATTACACAGGCCACCATGTTCCTATCTGCACATAATAGCTTGAGTTCGAAAGCTTAAGAAAAGCGATGTAAGAGGTGGGGATTATCTGAAAGCTTATGCATGCGTGTATGCATATGATCTCCCACGAAAAAAAAGCAAGTAAGCTTCATTTTGTACCTCGCTGCGTATATATCCGATACATGACGTAGAATAGAAAAGAAAAAATGAAAATTACTTAATGCGTGGGGTGTTTATTTCACCTCAGAGACGAAATGTAACTAATAAAGACCATATTAGTAAGATATTACCTACTGATTAATAACATTATATATAAAGACAGATGCCTTTTCTGAAACGTCGTTTCCGACCTAATTAAGGACACACAAAGCTCGTACATAGACTATCGAGAAAAGAACCTCCTATCCCCCATACATAGAATGATCCAGCAGCATATTTATTCACCGGAAAAGATGTTCCTTGTTCATACGATATCGTATAGAGCTCCTTGCGTAGATCAACCCTTAAATGTCTCTCTCTTACCTCGATTTGTGCCTGCCATACATCTCTCAAGCTGTTGGTGGTTCGCTTCCGACAAGAGTGTATCGATCTAATTTTTACTTGGAGTTCTAATAAAGTCGATCCTGATCCTGATCCTGATCTTGATCTAAAGGACCGATAAAGTCTGTCCAATTGACAAATTCGGCCCGATTTGATGAACTCCTGCCGCCGTAGATACCCGTCAAATCGCCAACGGTTTATACGTCTCGCATATATAGTGCAATAATGTTAGCAAAAACATCGACTGTTCAGTGCCGGATCTCGTTGACGTTCCAATTGTAACTTAATTGTCCTTAGTTGTCCATGGATGGATGGATCATCGATTCGCTGATTGGCTTCTGTGTGTTGTTGACATTTTGCTGTTTACAATGAAAGCATAAATCTTTTTATATAATAAAATAAAAATAAATTTTCGTTTAATTATTTCATTAAAAATTACGGCCAACTTACATGAGCCACAACTCGACTCAGTTGGCAGAATTGATCGAGCCGATCAATCCAAACTAATTAAGTGAGCTAAGGATGTGCGGCAAATCAAGCGACTATTGATTGATTGATTGATTGATTGATGAGCTAGAATGGTGGCCATAGTCCCTGATCAACGTAAAAAAGCGCACGTGTGTTAGCGCTCCCGGTAGACAAGCGGGAGAGACGGCAGGAGTTTTAGTATGTTTTCGCTGCTATTGCCACAACGAACGGGGTGATGAAATTATGTAGATTCTTTTTTTTTGTATTCTAAGTCGAGCAACTACGTACAAGAAGACGGTCTACTAGCGTTTGTGGCATGTTGAATAACAAAAAGCTTCGTAGTTGGGGTACGAAGTCGGCTTCTCTATTGAGGGAGAGATGCACCGCCGCACTGTCGTCGTCTGCAATAGGAAATATAGGAATTTGTCGAGATATCGGTAAAAGGCCTCGACCGATCGTTCTTGTCCGCACGTTGAAGCTCCTGTTTACTTCATACGTTAAAAAATTAGCAAATCGATATCCCCGTTAATGCGTCGTGTGAAGGTGATTCGATTTTGTAAGCAACAGATAATTTACTTTTATGAGTTACAATTAGTCCCCATAAAAGGAAATGCATACGTATGCGAACATACCAGAAGTACACGCGACAGCTGCCGTTCTAGTCTTCGCTCGCGGCCGATCTATAAGCAAATCGTAGCGTTTGGCTTACGATCGGTAGTGAATCGTTTGGTTTTCCCATCGTCCGACCCACAGGACGTTATATATTCTTCATCTGTACGTTCAATAAAGCCGTTTGAAATCGTTCCGATCGATAATCTCTGTACTCCGTACTGTCGGTTAATGAAGAGTAACAGGATCATAGAAAACTTACATAGGATATGCGTGTGTGTGTGTGTGTATATAAGAATCTCTATAGATGGGTTGTTTCGGCCAGGTCGCATTGACTGGCTAATCGGGATGATATCGTTAGTGGTAGAGGCAGGTAAATCGTATGGTGACTGTATTTTACCCTGATTTACCCGTGTACGTCGTCATTAATGTGATTAGATGATTGGTTTTCGTTTAGTATTTGTGGACAACGTAACCGAACGTCGGAGAAACAATCGGTAGTTAGTTCAGACTCTGTAATAACATACAGACGCATGACAATTTACGTCTACGAATTAGACGTGCATTTTGTTTCTCTGTTGCATTCAGGTCCGATTCCTATCAGCAGGTTATTTTAGGCAAGAGCTAACCCGTAGAAGCTGAGAAGGTGAACAGTGTTTACCGTCTACCATAGTACGTACATTGTTTGTCCTTTCCGTATCTACCTATATCCTCAAGACAGTCAGCGAGGTCTGCCCTCTTTCCCTAAAAGCCTCAATGTAGCCTTCACAAGTTTTATCGAACTGAACTATAACAAATCGAAATGATAGCTAAGATTTGTTTTTTTGGTAATTTCTTTGAAAATTTCATTTTCAGAAACCACATAAGCCCATTCATGACCACACAGAAGGATGGATAATTAATATCAAAGCTTCTTCCTTTTCCCCTGATACCTTGCCGATCTGATCGAACCTTCGTAATGCTAGAGCACGTTCAATTTTCTCGTAGTGGAGTGAGTTGGCTGGATCTTCTCGTAATTGTATGTGTCCTGAAACAACTGCTTTCTGTTTCGGAGAATTTTACGCATATCATTATTATACCGATCGTCATATAACTATCTACTTGCCTTGAGAATAAGTATAAGCTTCAAACAGTTTCATACGTCATGAAATTAGTGCCTTCTCCGTCCGCGCTTGTAACGGAATACGCCGATAAGAGGTTTCTGGAGACCGCCTCCCATCACATCGAATCTCGACAGCATTCGTACCTCGATTTCGCGCGTGTACATCAGCCCTATAGGAAATCCAGTTTAACTGTCAGAAGTCACAAATAAAATTTATCAAGACGGCACAGTATGGTACTGGTTATTATAGCGCACTGAATCGTGCGAAGGTTTCGCAACGAAGAATCGTGGCTTTTGGCCCTGTGCCGTATTGAAATGATGAAGCCGAAAGCCCGGAATTGAACGATACACACAGGTGTACGGTAAAATTGTAACGGTTCGTTGGCCAACTCAAGTCGTTTACGGCTATAAAGAAAAAAAACGTACGTAAACTTGCTATTAACTTCTTGGATCAGGTTTTACTAGCATCGAAACAGAGTAGATGGCTGTACGAACATAGTGAAGTGATATCAATTGAACGAATGACTGATCATCGAAACAGAAAGACGACTTCTTTTGAAGATCTAACCCTTCCCCGAAAATTCCAGATAGTATTTCCTCATAGATTGGTTTCATTGTCCGTGTCTGACCCTTCACACGGTAGATACTGCTACAAAAATTGCGTAAATGTTATATAATAACTACTTGTCGCAACTGTTGATATTGTTAGTTTTCATTCAGACTCAATTAGCTAGGTCAACTTAGGCTTTGTGACCAAAAAAGTGCTACGAAATATGGTAGAAGTTCGCCGAACTGTCGACAGTAAACTGTGTTTATATATATATATATATATATATATATAAGACAGTGACGGGTTCTATAATTCCCCACGTTTTTTCCATCACTATGAAAGACCGCTGTTTCAATGACAGGAAGCAAAATAGCAAAAGGAATGAGAAACAATGCTTACTGCCATCGGAGGCAGCATTACCTCCATTAACACTCAATGCAAGAACCACAATAACATTCAATATTTTCTTATAACTCACTTAACCTTCGATATGATATGTCTCTGATACGGCAGCAGCGAAAACGAACAGATTGATGGAAGCCCCAACGAGCTGAACGACCACGCAGTAGATTGCACACAGTGACGACGCTGAAGCTACTTGTCTCGTTGTCATCAGCTAGATCGCTTTTCATCGCCGTAGTTATAAGGCGGAGCAAGCTTTCCTTCGACGGCTTCGTGTAGGTAGAATGATCACGAAGATTTTTAGTGCGACAGAGAGATGAGTTAAAGAGAGATAGAATTAGTCACCTGTTGGTTACCGGACAATTTTCGGATGCACGGATAAGCTGACCCTCGGAACGAAGATCGTCGTCGCTGTAGTAAATGTAATGGCTCAAGCGAAATCGTGACTCCTGTTGTGATATCATACACGACACCTCCCATGCCTTTCACCTCCCCCGGCATCTTCGCGGAACTAATATGATCATTGTTGTTGTTGCTACTGCTTGAATCTTATAATGGGCTGGTTACAAGGGATCGAAAGCTCAAACAGAAAAGATGGAAAATAGAATTCTACATCTTTTCGGATGTTTTTGCGTTAAGGCCGAGTACCTGTCGCCTTCGCTGGTCATTCGAGTGGTCCAGCAGGCCAGCTGGCTTGACTGCTAATTACGAGTGGCTTCAGGCTTTTGACCTGGACGCATTAGAACTCGTATGAATAACGTAAGCACTTTGAAACGGTGCCATCATCACCAATAACGAGAAAGGTGGGGTCGCGTCGGGAGGTGAAGCACAATAAGCAACGGAGCGCAGACTATAGGTACAGCTGTGTACAGCTATAAGGACCGTGCTAGTGTTTGTCATAGATAGAATCTGTCAAATGCCGATTCAATTTCATCCAAACAGTAGTCTGCCGTCCTTGTCTTGCGCCGTCTCTCTCCGTCCCTATCGTAGGCACCCTGCCGCTATCTGTTCGAGCAAATGGAACATCCATTCCCAGAGACGCCGCGAATACAAATTAGCGTTTCGCAACGACGGACAGCGCAGACATGTCAAACTGGGCGGCAGCAGCGACACCTGTTGTTGTCCGCAGAGCTACAGCCATTGTCGCTGCACTGTTATTTTTGTTGCTGTTGCTGTCGCGGAAGCTGCTCGCCTACGACGTAATAGGCGTCGTCATTGTAACAGAAGTCCGACAGCTGTACGTTAAATTTCGCGCCGTGCTTCAATGCCGGCAGTTGGCGTAGCCAGACCAGTTGTTGTTTTTGACTGAGCAGCATTGGCCAGGTAGGGCGTTAGCAGATTTAACGACGATGGTAGCGGACGCCATGTGCTCGATAAACAGCTAGCTTCACAATTCTTCAATTTCTGTTCTCTGAGTTCTGTCGGCCCTTTGTACCAATTTACCGGAATCAAGCGCATTCGATATTCCCATTTAGCATTTGTCGGTACGACGACTCAACCGATACAGATGCGGCAAAGCTGCTGGGAGCATGAACAGGTTACAGACAACAGCACGATTCATATAGCAAGGCTTGATGGCCGTACTGGGTCGGTGGGCCGTGATAGGTCCGTGCTGTCCTTCCAACGCCCAAAGCCCGGCGTCCGGCGTCCAGCGTCCAGTCGTAATAAAGTGGTCGTGATAGTAGTAGTACAAATGGTCGCAGAAGCATTATCAACACTCACCAGCTGTAGCTGCAGCAGCCGATAAAGAACTAAAAATCAGTTATAGTATAATAAAATATTGCATCCATACGTGAAGAGTGGTCGCCTGACGAGACCAGCCACATTTCAACGGTTATCCCAATAATATTTCGTTCGTGTAAAAGAGGTAAACAAAGTGTACGGAAAGCATAGAGGGTTGAAATCGTACTGCAACAAATCGGCGCCAGCAGTAGACGGATATGACGTCGGCAGGGACGCTGCTTCTGTCGACAGCGCTCTTTGTCTTGGCTATATTGGACTGCGACTTTGGGTAAGCGCTTCCGCAATTTTTCACCCCCGTAAACTATAACTCGAGACAACATCGAATATTTATCTCTACGAGGAAGATGCGCGGCCGCTCCTACTTAGACATTAGGAGATTTTGGATACACAAATACTTAACGCATGCTATCGGTAAATATAAAATAATCTCGCATCGCAGTCAGCTTCGCAGTTGCCTCTGACGATAAGTCGATGTTCATTCATTCACAGGAAAAACATAAACGACACAGAATGATCTTATGTAAAGATCATCATCAGGGACAAAAGGTACTGGCGCGCATGTACGCGCCCAGCGCAAGGACCGGCCTACCAGTTCTGATGTGTGCTTATAACACGGATGGTTCTCGAAAAAGCTTAGAACGTCGAAACGGGACCTCAAGTGAGGACGACTCTACAAGCCATACAGTGTTGAAGGGTCCGTCCGTCCGTCCGCCCGTCTGTCTTTGATTAACGAAGCACAATCAAAAAAATTTAAACGGATATTTTTGCCATGTTTATAACATCATCGGCGCTTACATGCAGTTTTACGTTCTTCGGTGTTTGCCGTTACATATCCAGTTTAGTACTATAAGACCTTTTGCGCGAGCAAAGAGTATTTGAAGCGTACGGTCGTTAGAATTAGCCGATTGCATTTAATGAATAACGGATAGACAACGAGTTACGAATTATCGTTTGATGACAAAGGATAGCTGGCATTTAGCGATCTGTTAAGGCTCCGGGTACTTGTGCCACATCGCGGTTTTTTTAAAGCGGCTTCACTTCAGCACTTTTCGATCGAAGTGGAAAAGAAAATTAGTCGCAAAGTGAGCTAACCAAGCGCTGTTTCAATTATCTTAAATTATCCATCTGAAAAATAGCCCTATAGCAGCTTAACAGAGGGTTTTAGGGACTATTATCGTTCGGTCTTAATTTAACACTGACGCAGATCTGGACATAAAACATCAAACGTTCCTAAGAGGTCAAATGGGCTGTGTTTCTAATGAAAGCAATGATTCGGACGGAGGCAGAGTTGACAAAGGCTCAAAGTCAGCTTCCGATCATTTTGACAATTTCATAAGGAAAAAAAAAGTATTAGAGAGAGTGAATTTTGTTTAGATAAGCTTTGCGATATAGTACTAATTCAAATAACTAAAAATGAATGTGATCCATAATCATATCAGGTCACTAAACAGCGAGTTCCGTCTTACTTCGTCAAAAAAACAGGTCTATGAGGTCTAATTGAGTCTATTTAAGGTTATCTCGGTTATTGATCAGTGCATCTGGTCATTGTTGTTACTCGGTAACCTAACGAGACAAAGTGCCAGAAAGGAAAAGGTGGAAACGTGCACGAATTTGCCCAAGACGGGGCATTCTGCAAATTTCAACTTCTAGCCATCTACATAACCAGCTATAACGTCCAATTGTTCTCTCGGAACGTGCCTATTTCAATGGGTGTGTGTTCTATATTGTGAAGCGCTTCTCGCGCATTGCAATGGGCACTTGGTATTTTTACGGGCGTTCAAAGGGGGCGAACACAGTGCGTCAAAGCTATCAGTTATTACTGAGAAATTGTTGCTAGCAAAACGGAAAGCAAAATATACTCATTAGCAATGCAAGCACCTTAATTTCATTAGTGCCTGAGCAGCTGCGAAGGGGTTGATAAGAAGGAATAACAACAATGCAGACGACTATGGAGGTATGGGAGCAATAATTTGCCTAAGACTGCTCATCCAAATCCGCATCTCACCAACCGCAGAAATAGAAACATCTGCCGTACGAAAAAAAGTTACGCATCTGATTATGTCCAATGTAAATGTGTAGATCGTAGATAAAAATCTTAATGCGAAAATAACGATTATATTACCAATGGTTTTCTTAGTTATGCCCGAGGGTGCATACGTGTAGACTATATACATATAGCTCAGTCAAAGGTAGAGTAAACAAAGCTTGCTATAGACGGGGTCGGGTGTAGAAATTGCAGAGGTAGTGCGAAGACTGTACACCATACTCAAACATCTGGTGACCGAAACGTATAAAAGACTTGCAAGCGACAAATATCGCCCAAAAATTACAACAGACCCCCTAAACGTTTGCCTTGGATATATCGCCCTACAGGCGACAACAGTGGTCATCTAGAGTGGTATTCCATTTTTCGGCTGAAACACAGTAGCTATATTGAGTACTCGTTCTCGGCAAAAATTACACGAAGGGCTTCCTTGTCCGTGTTTAAGGAAACATCTTTTGACTTTTGTCGGTTGCACGAGCGCTCGGTTAAATCCCAACAATTACACTGCGACTTAAAATTATATGATAATATATAAGAACGTTTTATTAGAAAGCTTTAACTTTATATGAACCGCACCGTTTCTACGATGTTGCTGCTGACTGAGTTGTTAGAAGCTGCCACGAACGGTTAATCTTTAGTGGCAACGTATGCACAAAGACGGGTTACCGCCCGTCGGTTGGAGAGATCGGTGGCAGCCAGCTCGAAAGCCATCGGTTGTCGTAAAGCTACTTGAAGCCCAGTTTGCTACCCTTTCTGGAACGTTCAACGCTCGTTAACGTCAGTAACAATCCCCAACAACGGCGTAAACTAGAATTCGATGACTCAGTCTATTCCGGACTATTGAACACTTTACACCTAAAATTCATTGGCCTTAGTGTACCGTGAGCGTTACCATTGGATAGATACGGTAGACTGTCAAGCCAGCCCATAGCGGCCCCGGAACAACGGGCACAAAGTGTGCTTACGAAATGTCTTAAATCCGTTGAAATTTTAAAGATACAGGAATTCGATTGGTCTAGGTATTTATTATTTCGCTTGTCATGACTGTCATTTTTGTCGGCTTCGTTGGGCAATCGTTGGATAGAGTGGGGTGATGGCGTTCGATGCGGTATGTGCAGTCTTCCAGTCAATAGCTGTTGAAGGCGGCACCGACTGAAAAGCAATGCTTTGATGACTTTCTCAGATTAGGCTAAACAATTTCGGCGGACGTTATTTGGGATTTCGCACACGCCTTCACAGACGGCGTATGCACTAAAATAGAATAACGTCAGCATAAGCCTAAGAGACGCCCGTAGCGCGGTCCCAAGCAAGTTTATGTTTACGTATATATATCGTGACTGAAACTTCTTTGTCTTGAAGGATTCGACATTTCATTATAGGGTTTTCGGAAAATTATTGATAATCATCGAGGGCGTCACACAGGTCAAAATGGATACTAACTGTAGGATGCTTTTGTTATCTGTACTTCATTCCAGATGAGGCTGTTAGGGTTTATAGCCCTAACGGTGGCTCTCGCAGGAACAACGCAAGCTCAAAGTAAGTATTTAGCGAATGAGTTGAGTATTTACAGCTCAAAGGTGTCTCTGTTTCTAGTAAATAGTCAGCTGCTGCTAAACCCGTCGCGAGAACTCGCTTCGTAGCTTACCATTGGCCTAGTACACATCTTCTATGATGCACGAGGAACTATGTATGCCAAAGAGCTAGCAGAGGAAAGGGTTCCGGATTCGTAAACCATTGCTTTCACTAAACTGTTTAGACAGACTCGAACTTTCAGACTCGAGCATACGTTTATCCTCTTCATAGTCACGAACGTCCATAACACCTATAAAAGTAGCGTCTACTTAGGTAAACCGCAAATCGCGATACAGAGCAGCTACGCCAGCGCAGTGTATTAAATTGGACGTTGTGATCATCCAACTTGTTGTTGTTGTTACTATGTGCTATTATTCTTGTCCGGTGAAGCTTTGTGTTGTCATTCGACAATTGATTTCTGTGTTACCCTACAATGGCACACGAGCATATCAAACTGCGAAATGCTATGGGAAACGGGGAGCTGTATACTGTGTGAATAATTGTGCTAGAAGGGCAAAACGTATGTTGAGGCGAAGAATCATCTGCTACCATGGTGCTTTAAGCAGACATCGTCTAGCATGAGTTGTAAGAGCTGTGTAATTCCCGTGCGCGGTCGTCTAATAATTCTTAATAAGAGACAACTTGGGTCGTCTTAATTCAATCCGCCTCCTGGATCGTCTTGCCCACCGCGAAAATGACTACTAAGTTACGATCGTTTACTTACGGGTCGATGGAACCGCCCGGCGCGATAGTCTGTGGCTAACGGCCGTCGCTAGACGCTGTGTGTTGCCGTGACTTACGTTTAGCTGAAACGAAAAGCCCAGTCGACCACTGAGGGCAATGTGTAATAACGTAAAATCTACTTATTTGATTTAAGAGCGATTTTCTCATTTCGGGATGAAGCACGCTTGGGGAAGGTGGGACTAGCTAACGTCAGTGCAATCAGCTGCTTAATTTTGGTCTGTTTCTCTTCGAAACGCTTCGTGGTTTACGCTAATCATATTTTAGCAGGGGATGCAATTCGGGACTGTGCGACTACGAAGCACTAGGCGTAAATGTCGGCTTTAGTGACAGAAAAAAATCAAATTTAGTCTAGTCTCTTTGAAGCCTATTATGCATTAACTATATGGTGATTTCGTGGTCTGACGCAAACGCGTATGTAGGTATATTTCTTTAGCGGAGCCAAGCAGTCCTAGTGCTGGGCACTAGAAAAGTCGTTCTGATAGCGTTGTTCAAACTATGGAAGGCCATAGAGTGTCTCGTCAGCTTTCGGACTATTCTGATGAAGTTTTCGCTATGTCGTATTGCTCGAGTTTCGACAAGGCTGCCCGTGCTTCTACCACATGATTTTCGGCAACGGGTAGTTTTGTATTTGTTGAATTGTCTATTACGTAAAATGCAGCAAAACATATTGCGTCATGCTCTGATCGGGTTGGGACGAAGACAAAACTACAACAGATCAAGATCGTGCATAAGACGCTATTGAAACAGAAAACCTAAGTAGAAAACATGATATTTTCGATAGATATAAGCATGAGGTACATTTAAAATGGGAACGTTATTTAACGTTTTTTAATTGTCTTTTAGAAAATAGATGAATCGTGTGCTGTCATTACTCTTGCATCGTTTGCGACTCCATAAAATCGTCTGTTCAACGATAACAAGAGGAGTAACAAATCATCCCGCAATTCAATGTTTTACGTTTTGGATATATGGAACGAATCCTACTTTGACTTGTTAGGCCAAGCGCAGGCAATTAGAGGCCGTTTGCTAAACTATACATAGTTTGTTTTTTTTATATATAGTTAAGGCTATGGGTGTTGTGGCATCGCATGAACGGTCTGACTTCATAGAGACAAATGGAGTGCATTGATTTTGTAGCCATTCCCATAACTCACTGTCCGTCTATTATACTCAACGTTTCAAGGTCCATCTATTTATTAGACGCAGTTTCACCAATTATAAATATTGGCTATTGCAAGCTTGTTTCACACTAGCTTAGTACGCAGCCTTAGCTTCCGTTCGATACAGCCCTCATATAGCCTTTGTTGTTGCTACTGGATTATAGGCGTTTATAGAACCCGATTTGGTGTCGTATTGTCGTAAACCATAAAACATAAACGAACACCGAAGGAAATTGGGGGATTGGCTGTAGACATCTGGTCATCGTGAGTAATGCCATGACCATCGATGCGGCCAGCATCTCTGGTGGCTCTTTTTTGTTTGTTTTTTTTTTATCAGTGACTTACTACAGAAAACGAATGACTATTTGCAGTAATAGCCGCTTCTAGAAATGGTACCTAGTGCATCAGGATGCCCTGATATATCCCTGCAGTGGATGTGCTCGGAACACAATAGGATCGCTTTGCTTGCGATACGAAACACACTCGTAATCTGCCGTGATTTACGTATTGCTTTCCATACTGCAGATGATCGTACCTGATGATTTACTTGGCAAGGCCATGCGTCCTGTTTAATAAGGCTGTTCAGTCTGATCACTGGTTTGAAATGATCCGTTCGTTGCGCAAGATTCAGACGGAAGTATATTATGCGATATATGAGAAAGTGTAATTCCGATAAGAAGACTACCAGGCGCTGTCTCTGGCGTGTTCTACGCAAGTGACCGCCGTATACACGACTGAACTTGCGAGTGTTAGCAGAGTATAAAAGTATTTACGTTAAATATGGTACAATTTAGTTGTAAGAGAATAGAAGATTTTAAGTTAGTTTGCTTATTTCCGCCTAATTCAACGGCCCATTGAATTACTCAGTTGGCCGCTACAAATAGATACACATATCCGACTTAAATATTTTAGATGTAATTTGATTAATTACTACGTTTATTAAAGACGTAATATTTAAATAAAGCAACACTTAAATAACGGGCCGTGACAAAGAAGGTAGCCACCTCTGTTAGTCTCTAGTAAACACTGAGAATTTCAATTGCCATTCGTTTTGACTGATGTTAAAATAGTCTCCTGCTGTCAAAAATCGTTAATATAGCGAGTCAGATCTGGGTTGGCTCGAGCAGTCCAGCAACCTATCTCCCGTACACCCGTCTAACTGACATTCCTCATCGACGTCCACCAACATTATCACGCCAATATTTTTCACCATATCTAGCGTCGAAATCAAGCTGGTATACCACACAACAAAAAAATCGCTTCGAAACCAAGAAGAGGAGAAAAAGCCAATGAACACGTAACCACGGCATACGCCTATATAGCGCTGTTCCGCCGCAGAGCAAAGTATGACCAATTCGTGTCTATTTGCGTCAATTCCATTGGAAATAAGGTATCACATATATAAAAATAACTGTACACGTAATCGTACTACTCATCGCAGAGACACTGGGACAGTTTGTTGTTTTACGTCCTAACGACCGTTGTCGACATCATCTGTTCAACCCGGAATTCGCGGAACAGCAACAAAATTTCAGCATTCGATGCCCTATTGAAATTTTGCACTCCGCTTCGCCGTCCCTATAGACGTCATCGCTATCGCCAGTCGCTATAGCGACAATAACAGTGCCTAAAAGGGCAACCGTAGAAATGGCCTCATCGAACGCGAACCGTACTGCAACTAGCGGATTCTACGGCACCGGAGAATTCAATGGTGACAACGGGTTTTTCTCTGTTGCAGCGCGTCATAGTGAAGCAGATGAATTTCTATTGGACGCACGATTTGTCCAAAAAGTCAGTAGACGCCTCATTGCCTTCTCGTGTCTGGCCTCCGGGGTAGATATTCGTCTGGTTCGACGCTACGATTTAATGCGAGGCGCTATCGGCAGCCGCGTCGTCGGCTCAGCAAACGCTGGTGCTGCCGCCATTAGCGACACTATCGCGTCTCCCCAGTACCTGATAACAAAAGCGGACAAGCCCTGAAATCGATGCCCGGTACCGCGGTAACAATAATCAGTCGAACAGCGACACGGCTATATTAACGTAGATATCGTTGTTAACTGTACCACAAGCGTTAACAAGTTCTCGTCAGCTCAATATTAAATTGTACCTTTTCCGCTGAACCGTTTGACGATTAGTCGCTTACCTCTAAGGAAGATTCTATCCTAACCGCATTCCCTGCAGCATAAGAACTACAGAAAATAAAGTGTGTTCACTAAATTGGCAGCGTCGATCTCATCGTATCAATAATAAAGCTGATTTAAGCCTCAGCAACATTCGGTGTGGCAATTGCGATCGCTTCGTACACAGGCTTTTTACATGTGTACGACACGATGCGCCATGTAACAGAGATGGATGCCAGTTGCGTCGAGGTGGGGGCATCTGCAATCGACAGCAGCGACGAAAAGAGGCCAAATGACTTTAATAATTGAGAGAAATAAAGAGCGCGGCTTAACTACGTTCGTTGGATAGCGTAATGAAAGCGAGAGCTTCGTAGATAACACGACTAACTAGCAGACAATGCGTGGCCAGCCACCGCATCGACAACGGTTGACGGTTAAAGCCCGTCTATAACATATACGACACCCATAAAAGTTGCGAAATTGATGCTACAAAGCCATGTACGATAGTGTACATAGGAGAAGAAATTGATATAAATGATTTCAGAACAATGGCTCTATGGCATACCATACATAATGTATTGCCTTAGTGACGATCATTGTCGTCCCTGCTTGTGTACACTGGATGCAGGGGCTAGAACAACAGCGTTTGGATGCTGACTAGATCCGGACCTTGACAAGGCTAAGCCGTGCAGCTGCTATGGCTGAATAAGAAAGACCGATAAGCGTAGAAGAGACATAACTTAAACCCAATGCCCACGCTTCCGTGGGTAGATTTTCGTCCTGCTGCGCACAGCAGCTAGCTATCGTAATCGTTTAACATTGGTGACGAACGCGATGTGATGCACGTACGCCCGCTGATGGCTTTGACATGGCTGAGAAATGCTAAGAACAGCCTCTTCGTTACCAGTATACAGGGATTGCGGGTTCGGGCACTCCAGTACGTGTGAGCCAGCGTTCAACAGATAAAACAGTAGTACAGCAGATGATATCACTAGATAGTGCTACTGTCCAGGATGGTCCCACAACTGAATTTGTTCAAGTAGAACTAGGCCCTATTCGTTATCGTCTACGTTAATTCTAGTTTTTCTAGAGCTAAGTTCACATACTTGAAAAATTCTCGATCAGGTCATGGCGGTTGTCTTTCAAAATAGTTACTGAGCAAAGGTGATTTAGGAAACAATTAGGGCACAGATTCGTGTCCGCGCGATAGTGCTTGTTACCTGATTACTATAGCTTCACTTAAAGTAGATGAGTGTGTATATTTCAATTGAAATCATTTCTGTCTTTGCCATAAGGTATGCGATCCTCTGACCCTCGAAAGCATACTTTTACAGGTATGATATTACCGTATGTTCTGGCTTGTATCTGCGAACAGGTGTTAGGGATTATATGCGCGTATTTCGTAAATTTTTGGTTGAAACTGTTATTTATAAAAAAAAAAAAAAAAAAAAAACACATGGTGTTGAACAAGGCATGGACGAAAGTGAATATCACACTAGAATTATGAAGCAGGTCCCAGACATTGTACCATATATATATATATATATATATATATGGGCGATGTAAAAATTTAGACAAGATGTTTATTTGATACTTATGTTAATTTTGTTGACGTTCTGCATACTATTACAGATTACTAATCCTCTATATTTTAGCTGCTTGAAAAGATATTAAAGTCGGCCCGTTTCTGCTAATCGGGAGAGGAAAGAGCGTGCTTAGATATATGGTTTGAGTTTAATGTCGATGAAAATCTACGCTTTCATCTAAGAGTTAAGAGGTTTCGTATTGGGCACCGGGAACATTTGAATCATACGTGCCCAAGAACTTCCATACAGTGTGTAAAACATAGCTGAAGAACATTATGGTATTACACGCATTCTGGTAGAGTTAAATGTGAAAGAAAAATTACTTAAATCCAGAATTTTTAATGGCTAAGTGCATCTATTATGTAGTATGAATACTAAAGTCCAAAATGATACCCTTTCTAATTTAACTACGGAAACTGTTTAGATTTCGAACATTGAGGAACCGAGATAATCGTATCCTTTTACTTCTGCTATTGACATCCTCAGATCTAGGTGTCGGCAGAAACTGTTGCCGTTCCATAGAGAGAGAGAGAGAGAGAGAGAGGAAATGAAGCACGTTACATCTATAGCAGAATAGAAAGCATCGCGGAAACATGATGGGCATGCGCCATGTTCACTGAAGTCATTATTAAGTTCAACGTACAATGACCTGCTTTCTAACTAGCTACATATCGAGAATGCTGAACTTGACGTATCTATTGTCTGGAACAGTCTACTCTAGGAAGGAATCAAAGTAAAAACGGTATAATTGTTCTCTATTTGCTACCTGTATCGTTACGTACTTGCAATTGTCACCTGTGTTATCTGTCATCTGGTGCTTGATTCGGAGTCATGATTGAATCACTCGGCAGGACATGGAGTCTGAAATCTTTTCAAGTGTCTAGCCCGACGTAAGCTATGACGACCTGATCAAATGTGGCGGCTGTATCTATTTACAATTGTAATATTTCAATACTTTAAACGACGGCCGTTCCGTTCATCGTTTCACCATGGTTACTTTGTTATTTTTTTTTTTTTTTATTATTTGGCCAGTGTTACCGAAAGATGAATGCGCATACATCCGATTCTGTCGTGTTGCCGATGTAGCAGCCGGCGAGCAATGGCTACTATTGCCACGATTGTAGATATCGTTGTACGGCATGTTTCTGCCTGGTCGTCAGTGTTTGCAATGATGCTTATCTAAAAAAGATCTAGCCCAACATTTGGTTTTGATGCCGATAGTTAGATCACGTAAACAGATAAGTTCGTATCTAGTCAGCTTTGGAAACGTTCAGCGAATCGCGTATGATGTTAGTGTTCAGCGGCAATGGTTGCCTGACGTTCGGTTCCCAAAAATCGCAGATGAATCGAGTTATTAGAATGTACTCGCATAAATCTTTCTTGCTATTTTTCTATTTAGCCCATGTTGACTATTCACAGAATGCAAGGTTGAAGATAGGGTCGTGCGTGTTTGCTGTGGCCAAGTCCGAGTACCCATCTGGCTGACTGCAATGACAAGCAAATGGCAAGTTAACTGATCGAGATGTTACTTACGAGTGCTGAAACGTTTCTTATGAAAATGCTGCCTTCCAGATGCAGGGCACATCAAATCGAAGCAATGGCCAAGGAACATGTATTACAGGACAAGTGAGGAACAGACAAGTGTAGGCCAAATATAGGCCTGAATGGAGAAAACCGAGCTAAACTCACACTACAATATATATGAATAATAATGTAAAGATTAGGCCAAATAGTACGCAAAGAGGTGATTAGGGCTTATTTACAGGGGAACATCGTCTTTGAAAAATCACTTATTGCATTTGAAGACAATGTATATGGAAATAATCACGTGACTGTTTGTTCCTTTTGTTAGAAGGTTCGCCGAGCCTTGGACCAACTTTCGCGCTTAAAATATCAAAAAAAATCAAGTTATATAGGGCATAACTGTTTAGAAAAAGGTTATTACGAGAAGCAAATATGTCGGGTCAAAAAATTAACAATTGATTAAATGGACGCTTTGGCATTAGGTAGATGTGTTAGGGTCGTTTGTTTTTGGTGACCTGCCATGTTAGGATCTTTGGTTTGGCCAGTTGTCAATACTGTAATTAGCCCCGAATGGCATGTCAGTGCTGGCAAAAGTGCTGGCATTTGCCCTTTAGACGATGTTGAGCTAATAGGAAGACTGTCTGCAAAATCAAAACATAGCTCAAAAGTACTTAACTTTCTCAATAGTCGTGTGAATGAGCAGACGCCTTTTTATACTGTGTATTATCTATTTTATCATTAAACAGTCCGATCCGAATATCGTGAAGCTTCGTAATAGAGGAAGTTTGTGTCTTAACCGCAGTGCATATATACGTATATGCCTTTCACTTGCTTGTTATTTTAAGCTCAATAATTATATCAACGAGGCACGCTTTTTTGATTTGCTATCCACTATATCATTATTCCATTTCTAAAGTTAAAAAATAACAGTGTAATATGGTTTTGCTGAACTATGTAACCGTTTATTTTTGTAGCGGTAGCAGCCACATGGAAGAGTCTCCATATTTTAGGCCTTCAACCTTGAGAAGGTCACCACAATTATTATAAAAGTAACATCGTCGTCAGTTCAAGCAACTTCTTGTATTTTTATGCTCTTTTTTTCTTTTCTTTTCTTTTCTTTTTTTTTTTTTACAAATGTACTAACTGTTTTTTACGGAATCGGAAAACAGATAAGATGAATGCGCTGATGGAAGTGAACAGAAAATAGTGGTATATTTTTCTACAATGCGTTTTTATGGATTTTATTACCTAGATTGCATTAAACTTTGATTGTCGACAAATAGCAAGAGCAAGAGAAAATGTTTCTGACAATTCTACCGGCCGCGTTTGTGAGTACCTGCTTCATTGCCAGCGACTTAATTTTAAAAATTAATTTTTTTTAGGTATTACCTGTTTATTTCGGTGGTTTATTGATTCGTGAAAGTCACGTTCTCATCGTGGCTATTTCAGGCTGTGCCATCCACTGCAAAACATGCGTAGCTACTAACGAAAAAGTTGCAAGTGGCAAATTTTAGATCTATCAACAAATGTTAGCCGCGTTGCGTGAGAGAGTGGAATCGAGCAGGCGCCATAGTATAAATCCTACCATCCGTGCCAAATATGTGAACCCGAAGTCGTCTGAAGAGGTGAAGCACATATAGTTAGCACCGCTTTTTGTTTATCTATTAAGGATCGTTATGATCGAGTCGATGCTTTCGTATAAAGACGGCCAAATATATAGTAGTGTTTATATCATGACTTGAAGGACTGTTCCACACAGCCAGCCTTGCAACTACTCCGCTGCATATATTACAACTGCGTCGCATGCTTATCAATCGGATTATTGAAGATAATTTTGCCATTACCAAATGGTAGCCGAAGAACACAGTTGTATACGATCGTTATTTTCGGGTTTTTTTTTGGTTCAACTACTGCAAGAACATAGCCATGCAGGTACATCTATAGGGAAAGTTTCGCCTAAACGATGAAAATTTGCTTACGCGAATAAGCTCTGAAAAAAAAGCGTCCGTTCATCTATGAGCAACGTTACCTTCCTTATGATTGCAATCGTGCCAGCTAAGCACTTACGCTATAGCCCTTAGAGCTGTCGTAAGATCTGGGGATTTGGGCCTTATATGGGCAATTCCAGTTCGAATCAAGGGCTCATACAAACTATACCAATCATTTCAGGAATAATCAAGCGACCCCAGACGTCGCTCCAGCCGAAGTCACAATCGAGCACCTCGTCATCCGCTTCGAGTAAATCGTCGATTACCACAAACAATGTGCTTACTGATACAAAGATGGTTTGCTACTACTCAAACTGGGCCATTTATCGACCCGCGCTGGCCAAATTCACACCTCAAAACATCAATCCGTTTCTCTGCTCACATCTGATCTATGCGTTTGCCGGTTTTAATAAGAAGTGGGAGATGAAACCTTTCGATCCGTACAACGATATTGAGCAAGGCAATTATAAGAAGTTCGTTGGCCTGAAACAGTATAATCCAGCATTAAAAACTATGGTTGCTGTCGGTGGCTGGAATGAGGGTTCTAAACGTTTTACAGAAATGGTAGAGAACGCCGAAAACCGTCAGGCATTCGTGCGGAGCGCTGTGAAATTTTGCCGCATTCATAGTTTTGATGGTCTTGACTTAGATTGGGAATATCCTACGTTCCGGGAGGGCGGCCGACCTGAAGATAAAGAAGGGTACGCACTTCTCATCAAGGAACTTCGTGAGGCTTTTGATGCCGAGAAGACAAATGGCAAGGATCGACTTCTCCTTTCTGTCGCTGTACCAGCCGGCAAGGATTACATTGATCAAGGTTTCGACGTGAAAACCATTTCAGATTATGCGGATTTTCTCAACATACTCACATATGATTACCACACCGCATTTGAAGCTGTCATTAACCATCACGCGCCCCTTCGTGCCCGAGACGGCCTTAAAGAGTGGGATGACGAGAATACGCTCAACATTGACTGGACCGTCACTTACTACCTGAAAAAAGGAGCACCCGCCAACAAGTTGATCCTGGGTATACCCACCTACGGCCGATCGTTCACACTTAGCAATGCAGATGAGACGGACCTCGATTCGCCAGCCAGTGGACCCGGACAACAGGGTGAAGCTACCCGCGAAAAGGGTTATCTTGCATATTACGAGGTATGTAAGACAGTTTCATTCGAAGATTAGGTCAATTGTATTTTCTGCTGGTCTTAGTGTTTGGCATATAAAATTTATATATTTCTTATAAGTCTTTCAAAACATGACACATGGACGAGCCGTTGGGTCTGCTTGTGTCAAACACTTGCCACGCTGTTAAATAGACGAAAGTATACGTATTCTAGATAGAAATGGAATTTGCATTACTCGTCAGGAAGTCGTTGCTTTTTTAATATCCTTAGATTTTTCAAATTTTTTATGAGTCGTCGCAAAATGATGTACGTTTCGTTGTTGTCAAACGTTTTCTTCCTTTTTACATAGATCTGCCAAGCCGTAAACGAAAACGGTTGGGAGCTAGCCCGACCCCACGAAGACATTATGGGGCCAGTCGCCTTCAAAGGAACCCAGTGGGTTAGCTTCGACGATGAGATCATGATCGCCAATAAGGTGAAGTACATCAAGAGCAAAGGTGTGTAACGAAAGACACAGGCAATTTGACACGACTAAAAATTATCGATAATATAACGGTTCTTGCTTTTCTACGTTTATACATTATCGATGGAGTTATCATTCGATGCACAGTAATTGTCAAGCAGTACTAATAAAGAAACGCGGTAATAGCGTATCATTGATCCGCAAACTGACTGCTATACACGCACGCCTATCTGACCGTTTTCTTTCTTTGTTTGCCGTGGGTTCCACATGAGTGTATCGCTTTAGTATGCATTGATTCACTTATGCCTTTGGACATTCGCGTACGAGTTTTTCTTGTAGGTTTCGATTCAGTTTTTTAATGCTACGTTAACGATTTCCTCCTTCGAAGGGCTCGGTGGTGCTATGATTTGGACTTTGGATAATGACGATTTCCGTGGCTCATGTGGGGGCGGTGAGTCACCGCTGATCAGTGCGCTTCGAGAGTCTCTACTTGATGCTGAAGAATCATCGACCAGGCCACGTATCACCGATGCGAGTTCTAGCAAAAAGAAGGACTCGTTAAAAAGCGGACGAATCAAGACTACAACGACGACGCCAGCCCCTAAGGGTACTCAAAGAAGCAGGGCAAACCAGAGCGGGGCAGCTAAATCAAGTAGCACGCAATCGGCAAAGAGCACGAAACCCAAGGGTGAGAATGGCGTGTGCATTGTAATGTCTCACTGTTCGAAACTAGCTTCATCGTCACTTAGAATCTAAGAATCCTAATCGGTGCCAACAAACAAGCTACATATACATAGCATATGTATGTGAGACTTGCTCTCTTTAATTAAAAAAAAACTAAATTAAAATTTGAAACGTGTTTACAGTATATATTTCGTTCGTTCTAAGTCTTTTTTTTGGAGATTGGCATTACCGGTATGTACCATTGAAACCATCTCCGTGGTAAATCATTACAAATTCGATGTTCCAAGCCTGGGTAACTCAGGTATGCTACCAATTTTTGTGTGTGTATACCTGTTCTTCTTGTCCTAAGCTACACATCTCACCCGAAAGGTTGTATTTGCTCTTAATAACACTGCTATAACAATTATAAACACCAACCATACTAAAAGTTCTACCTGTGACAGTCTTTAACGGATCCCGATGTAACGATCATACAATAACCCTGGGAAACTCTGCATGTGACGTTTGTTTCCATGCGAATAGTTTGTTGTTCCACGCTTGAGCTGTTCATTATACACCTGGTGACAGCTTGAAGAACCACTACCTTCGTCGCAGTATTACGCACCTTGTTCCGTTCACTTCTCCTTGCCTAACCTGCTACCCCTACCAAACTAGCCATTAGTTAACTAACTATAATAAAAATGGAAGCGTATGCTACTTTTGCATGAATCGCGTTTCGGTGCCGTTTAACTCAGCTCTTTTGTAGAATTTAGGGCCGTCATTTGGTTCTAAATTACTATACTTTTTCTGGTTGTCTGACGTCGCAACATTAGAAACGGGTCTTCTATTTACGACTCCCGAGCCGCCGACAACTCCGGACCCAGGCACTCCATTCGAGTGCGAAGATGAAGGTTTCTTCCCTAATGACAAGGACTGCCGGAAATACTATTGGTGTCTGGATTCTGGTCCAGCAGATCTAGGTATCGTAGCCCACACCTTTACCTGCCCGAGTAACCTTCATTTCAACTCAAAGACGGAATCTTGCGACTTCAAGGATAGAGTCAAATGTAAGGCCGATAAAGGTAAAAGCAAGGCCAAGAAGATCACTACAACATCGGCGCCAGCGCCTGAAGAGGAAGAAACAAGCACAGCCAGGCCATCCAGCAAGAAATCCAAGCGGTAATACATTTATTTGTATAGTATCAGTATGCTTTATGGCCATTGACGTTGAGGCGATCCTATTCAGCTGTCTGTATCACTGGAGTTATCCTATCCAAAAGTTTTCCCAGCCAGAGGATAAAGAATAGCAGCATAATTTCCTTCGGCGTGAAGTAACTTATTATGAGTTGCCAGTCAAATCGATGAATCGGCTTCTAAATAATCAACTGACCAGTAAAGTAGTTGTCATTCGTCAGAGTAACGCAAAGCCAAATATAAAATTACGTTGAACATCGTGTAGCGTCTTGTTCAATAGGTGTGCTTGAAGATGAAGTTAAGACCAAACTAACCCGATTATAGGACACATATTCGGCACTCGCTTAAGGCAAGTTTTCTGACTTTTTTAAGCAGGATAATCTTGCCGAAATACTGACGTAATATATGATGATGGATAATTAAGCAGCTATTTTCGTTACTGGCAAAGGGCACGACGACCTATATTGAAGACTTTAATTTATTTGAATCGTGTTCCTATCCTAATGCTACATAGGTAATCTGATAAGAAAACAAAATTATAGTACTCCTTGATTTCTGGTCTACTCGATACTTTGCTGATCCGAGTCTTCGTTTGTTCGATCGTCTTTAACGGTATTAACGCGTCTTATCTCCTTGCCCTTATTCTTGATAAAATAACAATCTAGGCCTTCGTCTCGCACCACACTACGTACATCAACAACAACATCAACCACAACGACCACAAGGCGGCCCAGCACCCGAAGGAAAACAGGTGGGCGAAAAAGGCCTGTCACAACAACGACGGCACTGCCTGAGGTTGAGGACGACGATTTCGAATACGTGGATCAAGAGCTTGACCCAACTGAGGAATCGGTTACCACGCGTCGTGTGAAATCTGGGAAACAAACAGAAAAAACCACCAATAATGATAGCATTGCGGAACTTGTACGATTGCTTAAAGATCATCTCAGAGGTAAACAGATCTGATGAGATAATGCAGCATTATTTTGTCGCTTTCATTCGTTATTGGGCACAACACGCGCTGATTTTGGATTAATAGTATACAACGGAGGTGTACATATAGATAGAATGATAACCTTTGTCCTCGGTAGGTTGATTCTTGTTCCATTGTGACAGAATAAACACTGTAGCATCAGTAACCATAATGCTGGATTATTGTTTGCTTTTGTCACATTATTGTCTGTAGCACCTGAAAGCAAAACCGACGAATCAACCCTGTCGAATCAGGGGAACCAAGTCCGCGGTCCCCCCGCTCAACTTGCTCCACAGACTCAGGCCTATACTGATCCACGAATTCAGCCTGCCGAACCCGGAACAAATCTACGTCGCCCTGTTCAGGTTCAATATCGAGAACCTGTACAGTTATTCCAAGAATATGCTAATCCTTCGCGTCAAACCAACAGTCGACTTGATTCTGGCCTGAACGTATACGTTGCTCCGGCGAGAGACGCGCGCCCTCTCCCTGAGGACGCGATCAGCCCGTTCAAGTTCAGTTACAGCGAACCACTCAACAGGCCGGCTCCACCTGATAACTATCGGGAACTCCGTACACAAAATGGTGAACCTGAGTTTAGGCAACCAGTCGCCCGCCCCGACGTTGACCAAAACGACCAGACTTCTGCGAAGGCGCGAAAGCCAAAGTTGGATAATTCACTAGCACGCGCTCCTTATAACCCGGACCGTTTCGACCTAGGCGACATTCCTGCTTTTGGCTTTTCCGAAGGCTCTTCTAGAGGACTTGAGGAAGCCCCGGCGCCTAAACCGGTTACAGCTGAAGCTTCTCTTCCCCCAAGTAAAAGTAGTGAGCCTGATTTCATATTCGATGGGGATATTCCAGATTTCTCATTTTCTGACGGACCGGGAGAAGCGAAACCGCAGTCTAAATCCAACTCCGGTGATTTGAGCCGGCTACCCAACTCACGGCCATTCCGCTACGATTCTCCTGGGACAACATCTACACAGTTTCGCCGTGTAACAACCGAGTTGCCTTTCGTCTACAACACGCCTCAACGGCAGTCCCGCCCCGCTCCAGCGGCGGTTGGACATTCCGACTTCGGCAAAAACGACGACTCAAGCCAGCTTCCTGGGCAAAACACTCAGTCGGCACTGCAGTTTGACTATCAACAACCTCAAAGGGACTCACGTCAGCCACAAACCACATTTACGTACAGTGACCCACCGCTAAGAGAACAGAGGCCTCAAACAAACCAATTTACTTACAATGAGACACCTCAACGTGAAAACCAACAGCAACGTCAGCGAGGTGCTGCGTTCACATACAACGATCCTCCACAACGCGAGACACGTTCTCAACAAACCAACGCCTTTACGTACAGCGATCCTCCACAGAGGTCGACAGATGCTCCGGCCGCATTCTCTTATAGCAACCCTCAACGAAATGCTGTTCCTCCGCCAGTGCAAGCCGCCTACCAAGACCCATCTAGTCGGCAGCAAAGTACTACAGACCAATTTGACAATTATCAGTCGCCTCAACGAAATTCCCAGCCTGTGCAGTCGTTCGCTTTCAATTATGAGGCTTCGCCGCAGCGGACGCGTCAGCAGAAGCAACAACAGCAGGCCTTAGCATTTAATTATGACGCTCCCCCTCAACGTGACCAGACATCTGCTCCAAATTCTCTCCAGCAGTACGACGCCGCGCAGCGATCGAAGACAAAGTTGACGCAGGGGTTTGCTTTAGACACGCTTGTCCCCGATCCACTGTCGACCCACGATGAAGGTCGCAACGTCGCGCGTCAAGGTAGGCTTAACCAACAGCATCTCACCACGAATCTCCCTGTGAGCCAGACACCAACGACTACGTCACAGCCTACAACTACCCGGCCGCCAATTCCACCTCTGCCGTCGCCAGCCTCTATTCCGGCGGCAACATTCGATGATGACGAATACTACTACGACGATTACGAGGATGAGCCCACCCTGGCGACACCCCAGGCTCGACCAACAGTACCACCCCAACCGACAACGCGAGCTACCGTGCCACCTCCAGCGCGCCGGACGGTTCCCGTTAGTCAGACCTCTCCCAGAAGGGCGGTCGTGATCACAACCCCTCGCCCCTCTAGAAGACCGGTAATCGCCGTCGAGCCAGTACAAGATCCCTATGCGCCGCCGCTAATCGTCATCGATAAAGATACTATTGACTGCAACAAGCGAGGAGTTTTTATTCACCCTAACGATTGCACAAAGTTTGTCGTCTGCGCACCCGGTAAGAATGGCCTGAAAGGCTTTGTTCACAACTGCCCCGCTGAAACAATCTATGTAACTGCGCTCGGACGCTGTCTACGAGGTGACCGCAAAACATGCACCCGCAAATAATGTCCGCAAACATAACTAATCGAAATGACTCTTGCCTAGCCAGTATGAATGATATCACTGGTAACCATAATAATGATGTCACGCTATCATTCAATATAACATGAATTAGGGCCATTGCATAACAGGAAGCATAAATGCGAACTATGATGGATACAAGTCCACACGATCAGTGTGCCTAGAAAAGGACACTCAATAAGGAACATTCTTCGACATGACAGTAATTCATAAATCGATTTGTAATTATAGGTCACAAAATGTTTGTTTCAATCGGTAATACTCTTCATTTTTATCAAGGATCACGATGTTATCAATCAGCAGAGCGTTATTATTCAGACGGAGAAAAATATAAATCAAATAGATAGGACGAGATTTAGAGCGGAACGAGAGCAGAGGACTAGCAAGCATAGATTCTGCGCGTTGTGGTTAGTGCAAAACCTAATAATGCCATATGTAAATAATGTATATAGGGGCAATTAGCAACAACGAAGAAGCGACAGGCAGTGATTCGAGAGTCTGTCGTTGCACTGTTCACTGCATTGCATCCTGTTCGTGTTGTGTGTCGTCCTTAATAGAAAAGAGAGGGGTAAGACGAGAGAGAAAATCACCCCCAAATCGAAACCAGGAAAGCAGAACTCTATAAGGGAATGTCTTACATTCACAAACGCTAGTGAAAATGATCCTGCCAATAAGAGACACAGATTGACTCTGTTATTCTACTAAGATTAAGATAACTTTAAAAAAAAAAACGTTGATTATAAGAGAACTTCTTCTGCAACGTTGCCGCACGAGTCAGTAACAACCGGTAGAAACGATGTAAGCGATGAGGATCGTCCTCATCATAGAAAGCTGTTTGATGTTGAGGGCCGAAGTTTTTGTTGTTATATTGTCAATCAGTTATTTATACTATATGATGTTTGCCATTTCATATGGTTTTCTTCATAAATAAAAGTCAAAGTAAAAAAAAGTTAGTTCTCTTTTTGTCTATATAATAATGACCAAAAGTCGCTATTTGAAGTCTTGCCGTTGATGCATATGTGTTTGCGTAGACCGATAGAATCATTGTTATATATAATACAGATTAGAAAGGCTACTCCATGGTGCTACTGGTATATACAGGTGGGTCTGAAATGGAAATGATGAAATCACGTAAAAAAGAGTGGTTTCTCATAATTTACTTAATCTTATAATTTACATAAATCAGTTTTACTCGTTGTGGGAACACAACCATACAGAGGGCGCGCATTACAAATTATAATGCAGCGGGTCAAAAAACATCCTTTCATAAATGTCATTTTAAATTGAACGGTGGTCTGAAAGATCATAACAGTGATTTGCAAAACACTCAATAGGCATAAATATACATTCGTTTATCTGCCCTCCTTAAAGTTTGGCATGACTTGTGATTAGTCTCTAAAAAGCTCTAACATAAGCGCTTATCCTGCAAAGGAATAAACCAACTTGGGACCGTTTTTGCTATTCGCCACAGCATAAGCTTTTCGTTCGCTGATTATGATCATATGATATATCGTAAGGGCCAAACGAGTACCCAACGGCAGCTTGCGATGCGAATTTGTCGTGGCTACCATACAATTTCAACGAATACAGCTCTTGGCGTGGCAAATACAAGGCCATGGCGACACCTGGCAGCAGAAACCGATAACGGAGGCGAGGACCGAACCGAAAACAGCCGGACAAGGGCGCAGACACTCTCCATCTGATAAAGGAGGAGTAAACGTCAGCTGCTGCTGCCGTAAATAGCACCAACGCTGCTGTGACAACTGGAGCTCACTGGACAAAGAGGCTCATTCAACGTATCAGGAATTGGTTAGAAGGAAGGCACGGTAATCACACAGGTAATCAGCAGACACGGTTATTTCCAAAAGTGCTTGTGAAAGATCGGCAACGCAAACTTGTCAAAATGTTTGCTGTACAACCTTGCTGAGAACAACACAGCCACACACATCATACTGGGGTGCCGACATTTCCGAGAGATGGGGAACAGTTTCTAGCAACGCCTCCAGAGTAAAGAGGTAACTGCTGACGACATTGTACCCCTGATGTCGGGAGGCACTGAAGAATGAGGCGTTGTGTCAAACTTCATGGGAGTTGCGATCAGAGTTAAGAAGCGTCAAACGCGGACAAGAGAAACAGCTGCAACAAGGATAAGATCGACATTTTGAGAAGGAGAGACGCCAATTCAGGTCCACGGCTATATCAAGCAGGGGCTTCAAAAGCATTCAGGGCTGTGGTGGCGGGCCACTGTGACGGGTACCGTCGGAGAAGGATGGATGCCTTCAAGCAAGGTGAAAGCAGTCCCGGGGTTCCTTTAACATAGTGCTTGAGGCATACACGCTTTTAGAGATGGAAGATACTCCACATCAACCAGTTTTCGGATGCACATTAACGTTTTCGCGACCAGCATCATTAAAGGGAAAAAAAGTTATATGGGCCGATTCAACACAGGTCATACTGTTCTTCTATTTCGAAGTCGAGATGCATTATACAATTTTAGTTTGATTATGATGCATTGCCAGTGTATCGCTTAACATACCGCATAACATAAGATGTGTTCTTCGTATATATGGTGTTTCGTTCGTTTACTGGGTACCATCGAAAAAGGAGGATACCTAAAATAAAAGGGATACTATAAAGCTAGAACCAATAATTGACAATGAATTTTCCTCACACATAATATAAGCTAGGAACCTCAACAGAATACTAAGCTTTCTTTTAAAAATTCCCAGTTTTTTTTTAATATATTCTCACACTAAAACATGCTAGAACGCAAACGACTATACGAATTCGGTTGTAAAAGTAACATGTAGATATATTTTATGTATTTCGTGGGATGTAATGCCAAAGAGGAAATTTATTGGTAGGTGAAACACTCGTGTGCAGGTAATTATTTTCGTTGCCTATAATAAGCATGTTAACTTCGAAAAAGACCTTCCGTTAGCCCAGACCGTTCTTACAAAAAAAAAAACTTCGTACTTTCATTTAGAATTGTAGACCATATTTACATGTAGAAAGCATACACATTATATTTTGATATCTTTACTACAGCCTAATCAAATTACTCAGTCAGTAGCCTGTAATGAGCATGGCGTTAAATGTTTAAATATATTTAGTCATCTGTTTATAGCAATTGAATTCTTAACGACCAGTCGGATATCAGACCAGTCCTAACTTCGTTCTTAATGTTCTTTCACTAATTTTGCTAGATCCTATTAGGGGTAAGCCCTGGTGTTCTTTTTGAAGACGACTGAGGGCAAATACGGTATACAGGCCAAACTTGTCTGGTATCGTAGGACACTCACCCACTAAATCCTCACATTCTCGAGCCCTGGTTCAGAACTTAGTTTAAAATTACTTCGAAACCAAAGTTTAAAAGTATTGGTGTTCACCGGAAAGTTACATTACTTAAACCTGAATTACTTAGAAATTCATAAATATCGCCAATTCGGTCCTATATTGCATTCTATTTGCATCACTAAACCTCATAACAATTTTCGTCTGAACGTCACGAAAACCCAACAAGTTGGAGAACTTTTTAACCAATAATACCCTGTAGTTTAATATCATAAGTGTCAACGGCGCAGCTTCTGATCTATGGTAAATTCAGCATCAGCTCTCCATGTAGCCGCCCACAGGAAGCTCATTGGTAAATTCTATTTACCTTTTCTGCTTGTCCCATGCCCTTTCGGCTTTGTTTTAGCGGTTGCGTTGTAATTGCGTCATAGTAACAAGCCATAAATAGCGATTTCTGCTTCTTCTAGTTATTTAGCGAATTTCTTTCTGCTGATTTTGTTCCACTTGGCTGTTGCATTTCTCCTTTACCAACTGGGTGATATTTACGCCTTGTCGTTTGGTATTTTAGTAGACGTTTGTTGCCATCATCGTCATTCTGGGAACGAGGAGTTTTGTGCTATCTGAACGTGTTCGCCCTCTTTCTGCCGCCACTGATTCGCGGGTCGCATCCGAGGAATCGCTTGAAATTTTTCCTCTCTGGTCTTCATCCTTTTATGTCTCGATGTCCTCCTTTACACTATTTGTCCACGACCATTTTCAAAGGAATGCTGTCCTACCCTTCTCTTCGTGTGTCGCTTTACCGTTTCTATTCGTGTCGTACCTCCTATTCGTGTTGCCGCCGCTGGTCACGCTACAGCTACTTCAGTTATTATTTTGTCGCTGACATTTGCCCTGGGGCCGGGTAGGCAGCGACGTCTGGTGGTGTCCAGCAGTCGCTCAGTCAATTCTAGGCAGAATTGACTGAGCGACTGCTGCGAATGGCGAAGTAGAGATCAAGTTGTGGCTTGCTCATACTAAGGCCGCCTCTGCTGTAGATGCCCTAGGAGGCAAGAAAGGCTCAGTCAGTAGCAGTGGTGATTCGAAAACGCTAGAATTCTTGCAGAACTGTTGATGTATATACGCGTTGATATTTCTGGGCCTGCCGAATAACAAGAGGGCCAGTATGACCCACCCTTACTGTTAGTGGGCAAATTGTTGTTGGGCCGGTTTTTGTAAATGTACGTGTCAACTTTGTCCCGAACACGACTACCCGTATAGCGGTTGTAGCGGTTGGGTGTCATCCGGCAAGCTCATTATTGTCTGCTTCAAGCTGCTGTTCATGCCAAATCTGCGAATCCGCAAATAACAACAGCAACAATAACAACATTTCCAACGATTACGACGACAACAGAGTGGAAAACAGCAATGAAGATGAGAGACAGATGGACAGCGGCCTAGATTAGGACGAACCGGCGGCAGAGTTTTTCTGTAGCCTTCTCGTGTAGCCTTCCCAGCACTCTGTACATTCCCTGTCACGAGTCTAAGGCCACATTCCTTTGCCGCGTGCCTACTAGTTGTATCTGCTACGCATTTGGCAACTGCGACCCCTGTCTCATGGCAGCGGCAACAAATCCAGTGGAATGGGCAATGGCTCCTATATTCTACATCTCTATTTCGGAAGCAGCATTCAGCAGAACTATCAGTGACAAGCTCATTGCGCGTTGGCTCTCCTTTTCCAGCAGCGTGGCATACGAATATAGACATAGCACGGCTTCAGCCTAAGGAAAAGCAGGGTGGAGTGTCGTGCGGGTGTCACATTGAGGCAAAATATTTTCTTCTATGGCCCACAGTAATGTATTAAATACCCACTGGCATGCACTCTTGCTCGAGAGGCAACAGTGCTCGGCACTGGTTTTACAAAAAGAAGATTGCAGATGTCGAAGGCGTCCAGTATCTCAAATACCGGTAAGCCACACTCTTCGATGGCATGCCTACAAGCTATGCCAAGCGCGCCTAGAGACCGATAAACACGCACGTGAAACAGACAACCAAATAGGCGTGCATAGGGAAAATGATCCGCCTATCAAACTTACAGTTAACGCACGCCAGCGCGAAAAGAGATACACTACTTGATAAGGAAAGGCATCTGAAAATGGAGGGATGGGGTGGGGGCGAGTTGGCCCTCGTGGCCGGAAGCCTGACAGGGACGACTGTTAGCCCTTAGGGATCGGCCGTAACATCTTTTAACGACGCGACCAATGGTAGTCGAAGGAACCCTATGTTGCATTTAACGGCGAAAGTTAGGTAGCCACCCATTCGTCCAACTAATGTTCTTCCACTCTTTCGTCCTCAGCTAGGATTCGCATAGTCATGCCACTTCACAGACATGCTCCTATCAACGGTTTTTGCCATCGAAAACACCAAGGCGACTGAAGCTAGGCGTTCTTGCTCAGCCGACTACGGTAACGGACTAGTTCGTTGGTCTTTTGCCTTTTTCAGCATACCTAACCTCTGGGTTTCTGAGTAGCACTGCCAGCTAACTGCTCGGAAATCCCTGAGCGAAGACAACGACGAGTGTGAAAACAGAGCGTGAGAAAGCAGAAATGCTAGAAAGGAAAGTGGTAGCTGTCCTTGCTATTGCCGGGAGATTTGGTACTGTTAACTGTTTAATAGCGCCATCGAGTCGTTGATGGCCTCCTGCTCATTGTCTTCTGTTCGTTTTGCGTTGCTATAATACATTACGCAGTACACCCACAGCTACCTAAAGAGGGAGTAAGCTAGCTTCTTTTGCACTTGTGGAACAGCCGACACTCTGAGGCCGACGGTGTCTACGAGCCAGCGTTTGCTTCAGCACGATGTCCCCAGCGACCCGCACGTCTTCAGTAAGTGGGTTCTTACCATGAAGTCTGAGAAGAGCTAGTGGTGGTCGCCGGTGCCGCCCCCGAGAAAGTGGACGCAGAGGAACGAGCAGCGGTAGAGGCTGCGTCCAGTTAGCTCGTAGCAGGCAGTTAGGAAACTACGAGGGCTGGTCCGTTAGCAAGAAGACAGTTAAGACCAACATTTGCTGGTGGGGTAACTTGGAAGAAGGAATCCACGAGATGGCTAATTGCTCGATTCACACATCCTGGCCAGACTACGACAGGCTGGCAAGCTAATAGAGCCACTGCTAACTGTTAACTAACTTACATATATATATATATAATGTAATAAGTATACGATATGAGCATATAAGAGGATTAAATGCTAACCGGTGCTTCACAAATCACAAAAACAACAACGACCTATTGTTTTTTTGTTATTTTCTACAGCTTGGCTAAATGTACGAATATACCATTGATTGTTTTTAAAGATGTGTGCACCTGGACTTCTTATGTGGTGAAATGTGTTCCATTCCAAGATATTGAAATGTTAAATAACTCTTTGCCGGCAGCTTCCCATCGAGTCCTTTCATTGTTCTCACAAATGCAGCGTTTAATCAGAGTAGATCTTTAGTACATTATTCTCGTAGACTGTGGCTGCGTAATGAACAGCATACAATTTGATAACTTCATTAGGTAGACCTAAATTGGTGTCATTGACCAGCTTACGTCCTTAAAACAGGTTTACCGAACATACTGAATTGGAATAGCTATAAAAAAAAACACGGACCGGAACTCATTCAGCCATTATGAAATGTTCGTAGTGCACATCCTACGGAAGTGTATCAGTTTACGGTCAAATACTCCGAACACCCCCCAGCAATAGTTTTTCAGAAAGATTGACTCTATACCATATTCCTACATGTAGTGAAAAAAATAAATTATAAAAAAATATACACACTTATACAAACTGTTTCCTTGCTTTGAAATCGCCAACAAACGAAATTAGGTCATATGGTATTGGACGCTCATTGCTGCGTTACCATGGTGCATGTATCACATATGCTGGCAGGCTGTTACGAACGGAACAAAGTGCCGGTTGTGTCTGATGTGGGCAGAAAAGTAATGACCTACTTGATACCGTTGCCCCAGATACAACTTACGCTATACAAGACAGCCATGGAGCTTCGACAATGCCTTCGCAGTCAGCCATGATAACATACGCCGATAGACACACTACAAACATCCAAGGAGTAGCTAGCACATATGTGCTGACTATTTGAAAGCACTATTTTTGAACGGCGGGATCTTTGGTTGCGAATTAATTAGCCTTAAACTGAATGTAAGTGACAATACCTGCATGGGTCAGGAGTTTGACCCATCTCTACTGATTGAACTCGGTTGTTTTGATACGACATGGATGTACCTGAACAGAAAAGTCGAAATCATGAGAAAAGTTACATCGTGCCCGCCACATTATTTTTTAAAATCTTCTAAATAATTTCTTGATAGGAAGGCAAAATCGAGTTTACATTAACTGCGTTGCCGCTTTTCGTGTGGCCCACAAAGTAAATAAAAAAAAATTGCAGCTCTACGATGGATACAATTATCAGACATTAGGGTCAGACTTTTAGTTGGGTTATTAATTTTAGTACATCGATAAACTAATCAAAGGATGCTGAAAATGGCATTAGCGACGTTTTCTAGCCACTTTTCTTTGTTGACCCTTTGTCGAATTTTCGTGGTGTTTAATCGATAGCAGTTATGATAGAACGCATGACATGAAGTTGTGAGTGGAAAGACCCAGTGCGCTTCGTGACGGGGGAAGTGGCCTCATAGTGAAAAAAGTTCGACCCAGAGAGCACTACGTATATAAACATATATACGACAAACAATTGATTTGCCATCAGAAGGCCCTCGTTAGTTTTTGTTATACACGACTTCAATTCGGGTGGTCCTTCCCCCATAGAATATTCATATCACGCTCCGCCTTGTCTAGATCGATAACTATCGAAAGGAATCGGCCACATGGTGACCTGCTGTATTCAGAAATCCATCAGGCTGACTGCATATTGGGAGAAGAAAGAACGTTGTCGTACCTAACTTTCGTACTAAAGTTCGGCTAAAGAATACTTACCACGCAAACAACTGCCGTTTGCAAAGGAGCGCTTTACAAGCTGGTCCTAATAAATGAAAGTGATTACAACAGTGAGTTCCATTTAGCCATGCATACGTAAATTATTTCACTCTTTTAATAGAATGGCTTTTCTTCATTGCTCCAATAAACGTAAATTTAGTTTAACAAAACGCAAAATTATTTTTGCAAATTAGCAGACAATCTTATGATTTTATCGGTTCACAGTTGAACTTAACAGTTAGCTCCATAATTTTGTGATAACTATAGTTTCGAGGCCCTATCTTTACTGGTTCGCATCTAGATGCATAGATATCGGCACAAATACAAATCCGTGCCACCCTCATTACATTGTAGGGCGACGTGTTAAAAGCGCTGCAGACTTGGTCATGTTTACACCAGCGTAAACAGGCTCATTTTGCATTGAAAACAACTGCAAACTATCAGACCTGCAGGCCTTCCTTCCATCTGCTCCACTAGTTTACGTATTTACTAAGGATTCATGTATTCCTATCCGTCCGCTACACATCGTTTTCTATCCCCGCTAGTGCATCGATAGCACCCGTTAACTCCCTTACGAGTGATGGCCTAACACTACGTAAATATTGCTACTGTTTGAATGGCGCTTCGTAAGCCACATTCCGAGAACAGGACGACACTCCCTCCCAGGGGGTAAGGAGCCCGCTACTTAGCTTGATACCTTTTCTACTAATAGACTAGCAGTCACTAAACGAGGGGCGAAAAAGGGAGAAGCTGGGGCCTGGTCCGGGCCAGTTGGGAAAACGGAGGCGGTTATATGATACGACAATGATGTCAGCGGTTCGGCATTGGGTATGATCCCGTCCTAGTAGCGAGTCCTAGTTGTTCCTTACGTCCGGTAACCTTGCGTTGCACTTGTGACTCGGCCAACACGCTTTCGCGCGTTGATTCTCGTGATGACGATCATAATAATAGTCCCAGTAGTAATAATATTAGTAGGAACGATAATAATCTTGGCGAAGCTGCAACCACAGAGTGGCCTCGCATCGTAGGTCCGCTTATGTCGCAGTTTCTCTTGAGAGATATAAAAGCAATGATAGATGCCCTTAATAACACTTAATCTGTTAAGCCCTGTCGGTCGTTAGTTGTGTACGTGACGGACGAACTCTGCTACGGGAACTTTTCCCTCTCATTACGTTCACTTGCAGAGTCTCGCGTTCTTCTCGGCCGCTGCCGCTTTCCGTCCAGTACAAGACCTGGCTTGGGGAACGCTATATACAATATAGTAAACAGACACTTACCTAATGGCTGATATGCCCATAGGCGCTAAATGCCATTCATAACATAGGCCAAACTATGACTTCTATTATGCGATAGAGGCAGCGGTAGTGGCTAACGGCTGCATGCAACGGCTAACGAATGAGAGTATGACATATCGTTGTTGGACATACGAGAGTGAAGGAAGCATGAGATGAAGTCAGCAATGGGTTTTTGAAGGGCACGCGGAACGAGAACCACAACAATATCTCATGCCCTTTGTATAAATGTCTCATATTAAATTCAAATCGCGGCTTGAAAATGGGCTATTAATAAACCAAACAAATAGAGTGGCAATGTATTACCAATGGACCAGAAGATACGAATTTCATACATGGGAAATGAAGACGAACATCAGCTTGATTGCCCTTCCGCGAATTGCCAATTTGCGTTTAGCTCTTCTTTTTGCTACATTCTAACCGACTTCCTTAGGTGCGCGAGTTCTCAACAGCTGTCCTAAGCTTCAAGCGAAACATCACTATAGCTGACAGGCGACTAATCGAGCAGGTAGATTCCGCTGACATCAAGATGTTGCAGGCAATCATCTCTCGACCGGATAGCAGCTAAGGATCAAGACATCACTGCCTGTCTGTAGCGTTAGGGTGCAGTTATATATTCTCGGACAAGGTGTTATATAGCGTTTTTGACCCTCGATGTGATAACCTCGTCAATATAGATAGGCAGCTAGCTTTAAGCTATATATAGGCTGAGATAGACATCGTGACAAACAGAAGGAGCTTTTAAGGATTCACTCAATGTCGAAGCCAGTACTCTCTTTCACTCTATGGTGAGTCCAAATCTGGCTTTGTGTTCGAAGCGCTCGACTCTTCTTGCCACCGCTCAAATCGAATCTTTCTGTCGTTGTGTGAATTGTCTGATGCGATTGTGTCTATCCGACAATCTGAAATGTTATTGCCAGTCTATTTCCGGCTGATTGGGAGATTGGTTGCGTCCGAAGTCTACCAACTGCCGTACAGGAGCGGCTGTGTGACACCGTTGATGGGCAATAGAAGCTGTAACAATATTACTAACAAAACATAGCTGCGAGAAAAGTTCACGGATGAAGCTTCAAATAAGGCGCAAATGCTGTTTTAGTTTCTGATGGCTCATTTTAGCTTTCATAATAATATAGCCAACTAATATTAGTGTTAATGAGTATTACCTGTGGTATTTGTCGTATCGAAACGGACATTTATTAGTATTTTAATTTAAAATGCTTGTACACATACGTGTAGGCGCAAGTTGTATCAAACGAGTAAACCCTAGGCACTTTTTTGCTTCAAGGGCGAAGTTCCTTGGGACTTCGCGTAAAATGGCCCTCCACATTGTTAGAACGCCCATCGCACGTGTTGCTTTAAATAACCGATCATATGTACCGTTTAGCTGTTACACTGATTCATAATACCTGTCTCGCTATTTCTGAAAATATTTTTACAATTAGATACTTGATAGTTATTATCTTAGATTTAAAAACTTTATGTTAAGCCTGATATGATATATTGCTGAGAATTTCGTCACTAGCGGCTTCACTGCTCAATGGTTGCGACGACAGAAGACACATGTTTGGCCAGCTTTCTTAGTCGGCCGGGGTTGTGGGGTGTTGTGCAGCTCACGCAGAATCGTCTCGCGATATCCTAAGCGAATCCTTCCCATATATTAATGGATTCGTTGAATCGCCTTGAACTTGTTTTCATTGAGTCGTTGAGATTTTTCCACAATTTACCTGCCACTGAAATGAACGAAGACGGCGAGTGAGAGCAAAATGACATTCCAACCCAGTTCCCAAATGCATCTCCTCGCAAACATCAGCCCGACGACCGGCTGCTCATGTCAACAACAATAAGAATAATAGCATAGGGGACGCAGTAGCTGTAGCAGCAGGTTCGTGGCAGGCTCATCTGTCGTCGAATGTTATCCGGACAAGCTGGCTTTGCCCTCCAGTCATCGTCACTCCAGATCACTAGTGGTTGTTGTTAGCCGTTGGCGCTCTGTTACTGCCCCACTCTGAGCCCGTCTTGGTCTGGATGTATGAGCTCTGGGCTTCTCCGTCTAACTCGCCAACAACAGTTCTCCGACTACTAGTACGACAACTTGTGCCGCCTTCAGTCACTGACTAGCGTTTGTCGATCTTTTCCTCCCTATCGCCTTGCGTACGCCCGCTTGCCAGGCCTGCCCAAATCCCTTATGTTGATCGCTGCTTTCAACTGAGCCTCCGCTTACCATTCTGCGCACTTGCTCCTCCGCGCCTTCCGACAATCGGGTGCAGATATTGCTGCTATCCAGCAAGTTTTGACGACAACGACGACGACGACGATTCCGGCGCCAGTCTGCTTGTACGCTGCAACAAGCAATTTCTTCATGTAACGCCTGCTAAATCCCTTCGTTCGTGATGCTAATGTTTATGCGAATCGACGCTGATAAACTTCAACGCGGATATGGATACAACAATATACAGACGCACACAAACCTGCTGAAAGGAAGGTTGAGAAGATGACTTACTTTAGCAAAAGCTTTCCAGCTTATCCTCTGTGTACATTATAGGTAGTTTTAGGTTATAAAGCCACGACATAAAAACTAGTATGGCCTATACCAAGGTTGTGGTGCCAGTTGAATTATATGATAAATTAGGATTAGTGTTTTACGTTTGTCGCTGTTACTAATTGCGTTAATGGTTTATTGCAGTGTGAAAAAAAACACCTTCAACCGTCACGTCGCGAGCACTGATGAAGAAATGTGGCACGTATTGGCAGCTAAAGATAGAAGTGGGTGATGTTGTTTCGCTTTCAGAACATATATAATATTAAAAGCAAGATCATCTTTATTATATGTGTGCAACTACTCGAACAAACAGATCTTGAAAAACTATTTTCTGATTCTTTCTGTGATAGTTCACCCTGTTAATAGTGTAAGCAATGTTTGATGGTCTCCTGAAGATCCTTCGATCAGCGAGAGCAATTTTGTCTCATCCACAGGTTTCCTTCGACTGTCCCTATTTCCGCCTTGCCGTTGCGGCGGGTCACCCAATTTTCACCTTCTGTCTCAATTCTCGCAATGGGCCTTCGTCTTCGTTGGAGGCCCATCATTATTCGAGGCAGCCGCCATGATTAAACGACTTCCCATTCGAGTCCACAGCCCACATCGGTTCTTGACCCGGTTTCTCCCTACCATGTCACAGCCAGCACCGACCATCACGGATCCCTAATCCGATATTTATTAAAAACAATGATAATAGCAACCAGCCAAAGAGGCAAGCCACTCTTTATCTTTGCTCACGTCCCCGCTATCTTTTTCTAAGTGAGTCTTTTTTCCCTACCGTGATTCCACCGCCAAGGAAAGAAGGTTAAGAACGACCGATCTATTGAGGGACAACGAAAAATTCAGCTGGATAAGACAATCTGAGCCTTATATAGTTACCTGTCGAAATGATGACATTTCAAGCAGATCTTCTGGGCTAAGTCATTGTGTTAACTCGGTATTAAACCTGAGTATAGTATGAAGATAAGTGCGTTGCTATTAACCATAGTCCCTTAAAAGCGCAACGAGTTTAGTCGCGGTCAATATGCGGACTCGGCGGAAGAGTTCCTTGATACAATACTATCCGATATATTGATGAGGGAATATATTCGAAAGATTATCAAGTTGGAAAAAATATTCCATTCTCGAAACAAAGTAAGAGCAAAAGAAGAGCATCCTGTTTCTCAGTGGGTTGATGCGGTTATTTGACTACTGTACCCCACCCCCCATCCCGTCGCAATATGGCGGAATTGCTTCAGTTGCGGCAATTTGCTTTTTATTACTAAACAATCATACAGAACTTCTTATCGACCTATATGAATTCGTCCACATAGAGTGCGCTTACCTCTTTTTCAGCTTCTGCTACGCACTGGGCAGAATGAATTGCTCCATTGTGGAGACGACACTGACATCGCTAGATAGAAAACCCATAAGCAGTTCAGTTTCCACCTCCTTGTCCAGGCCCTCATCGTTTTCATCGTGCTGCTCAGTAGCTTCGAAAAGACCGTTCTTAGTAACTGCGAGCTTATACAGCGTCAATGTGTCTGTGTGCGATAGTGCGGGCCTCTTCATTTTAACCGCCATGCTACTGACTATTCTCGGCTGTTCTTACAATATGTGCGTCCAGCTCGCTCTTGTATTGTCGTTAATCCAAGTGTAGTAAGCGGCAATCTTTTGCCCGAGGACACTCGTTCCTTCCTGAAGAGGCAATGAGGTCGTAAGGCCAGGTAGTTTGAGGGACATATCGAAGCGTTTTGTATTCCCTCTCTTCGACTCACTTGTATGCTTGAAGACAGCTGAAGACCTTATTTTAGCGCTTGGGTCGTCCGCCCATATTTCTTCTCCGCTAATTTCCGTTCGGCTTTGTGAGTTCTTAATGCTTTCATACTAGAATCGCCTAAGCAGAGACCTGACTACGGATGTTACGAACACTCATACTTTAGCCAGTGTCATTGATTACCCGTCTAATCACCATCGATAGGCTTCAGATGTATCAAATCAACGATTTAAACTATAGTAGCATATGAACTTCAGCTTCATATATGTGCTATACTTTGTTAAGTGTTCATAAGTAACGGCCCATGCCTTAAACTGGTAACTATATATGTGTACTGGCTTGGATCTAAGAGCTTGTTTAAAGTAAATGTAAGCACATTAATCTAGTAACTATACGGCTTCTAACCGAGGACTACTTTTTAAAGCAGAGATATCACTCGTACTGACCCAGAACATTGCATATTAAATGGAAACGTATTGTAAGGCGATAGACTATATGCGACTGAAGACAACAATTGAAGTAATCCTCCCATCAATACGCTTCTTCCTTCGTTTAGGCTCTTCTCGTGTGCCACTAATTGCGAATTGGTTAGGCGTTCGCTTGATATCGGATCGTAATTACACTCGACGTAAACGTGCTCATTAATCGATAATTACGTTTTACCTTTAAATGCTACTTATTTTTAACTAATCAAGGTCACACTTCAGCACATCAATTACACCTAAGGGCAAGGGGCGCTCTCTGGATGCCTAAACAAGACGGATAGGCACTCGTTGAGAACGAACGGCATATTGGGTATTGGAGCCAATATGACGGCGGTCAGAACTCTCGATCAACTGATTCCTATAGGAGAAACACGCATCCGTACTCTAACCCCTCTGAATATTTCCTTGCCAATGAGTGCTCCACTTCACTAGCTACTTGCTATACCGTTGGATCGATTCCACGCGCAGAGCACGCCGGATGCATTACCAAAACGTATGGGTGTGCATACTCACTTGTGGGGAATATTCTATTCCAGATGGATATAGAAAATAGTACATCCTGTGGATAGGTTGTGATGGAACCGATAAAAATATTAGGTATCGTATGGTTCGCAGGGTGTAACACAATTGGTCGGCCACTTCCCTATGAACTATCTGACTGTCAGCGCACCTTGGCTATCGTACCCGTAGCATTTTTAAATCGAAATCTATGTGACGTTCGTTTACTAGTGCTAGCATTTTGATACATCGATTGTTAAATGATGCAAAATATTAAGGCTTAGCAGCTCTTGGCATCTAACTAGAGAAGTAGCGATACGAGTTAATTGAAAGCTGAAATATACGTTTTTGGTTCAAACATTTTGTTTTTACCATGGTACCTTCTCGTCATGCCAGGTGCAGGATGAAAGTTTTAAAGCTATTTTCAACAGTGCGGATAACATGTTTAAATAAGGCGTTCCATTAATAACCGTTCGAACGCTGTCCGCTTCGATTATTAGAAATTTATTCGCTGGAACGTTTTGGAAAGTGTTTTATTTCTAGGCGATAGTGCGAGAGGATGTGGTTCAGATCATAGAGCGCTCGATTGGTATTCGAAAGAATTGGTACTGACCATGGCTGATGATTTCAAACACAAAAATGCCGGGCCACGATGAAGCATAGACGAAAAAACGATAAGAAGCATAGAGTCGAGCTCCGTATGTAGCAAAGATATGATATCTGTATCATTACTCATTAAGGGCTCATTTAATGAATATTTATTAGCTCAACTGCTGTGTAAAAGACAGAGCCTTCGCAAGAGTTACTAGGATCATTATTCAGCTGCTCCAGCGAAGTTTCTTTCAAAGCAAGGTTTAAACTTACTATTATTATTATTATTATTTCGGTATCCAGGGGCACGAATACTGTGATAATAAGAGCTGAAAGAAGGAGCGTCCTTTTTTTGGCTCATAACAAATAATAATAATAATAAGAAAAAACTTGAATGTTACATTTTGCAGGAAACTATAAACTTGCCGAAGGCGATTACGATTCAAGCTCACAACAAAATATATGAATAATACAATTATGGTTCATATAATTATCTTCATATATATTAATACACATCTGAGTAACATTCAAAATGGAAACAGCAGGGTCCTCAACGCCATGCATAATAAACATTTACAGTTAAAAGGATTCAGGAGAGTGCACGGCGCTCTACAAGCAAGTAGATAGGCGTTGCTTCCATGTAATTCGGACGGCTTACTTGTATTGCAAGCTGTCCTCTTTAACTGGATAAAGCCTCCTTTCGCAGAGCAACGCTACGTTATTGCCGGTTTTATCAAGCATCGCGGGCGTCGCCATCACCATTCCGATCGACACTGTTCTACCTACCATATCAGCCATCGTCCATAACTGGTGTCACTATCCGACAGAAATTGTTAGTAAATAGTGAGCGCGTTATCGGAGATGTTTTTCCATGCAACCAGAAATACTGACTGCTTTCCTCTCATCTTTCTCAGTCCCATCGAACGCTATGATGCCGAGGGTACGGCGGTGTCCGCCGTAAGCTACAGGAAAAAACGCCGGATCCACAACAACATTACAACAGGAACATTTCGGCCAACAGCGAACTATTAAGTGAAAGACCGTCGAAGAAGCTTACAAACTACTTTTGCAGGCTTAGAGAAGAATACGGCAACCACAATGCTGCCGGACTGTTTAAGGAAAATTTGGTAACGAAAGCGTTTTAGTCTAGAGAACTCCCTAGTCGCCCGACCGAAGGAAGCAAAAAATGTACCAGCAAGTTTTACTCATATTATTATATTACAATCCAAGGGAACAAACTAGTATGACCGACTAAATGTTGGCGAGCAGAGCTGAAACGCTACGTAGCACAGGCTTAACTTTACGAATGCCGACCGGAAAATTTGTGAGGGCCCTAAACAGTTTTATTGATTTTTCGGCAATTTTTATGCAGTATTGTAAAATAATATACCCCGTAATAGTGCATCGTACATTATAACACACATCTTCCAACAACGGCAGTGGCATTTCCCTTTAAGACATTGAGCTCGTAAGCTCTTCCTCTCTCTATCTGACTATTCTTTCAGTGAAAGTATTAACACAACAATTAATAATTTAGCGGGCAGTCATTATAATGTGAAGCCACGGCGAACAACGGAAGCCACTTTCAGGAAGAAGGAAAAAGGTGAGAACATTAAATTCAAGATGGGAAATTAGGGCAGGTCTGACTTCGCTGCGGGCACTCATATATCCACTATTCCCTCTTCGGTCTTCAACTTGACCGGTAAGTCAGTAGCAGTAGTGGAAAGTGTTGGACCGGACGATCCGTGTGGACGTAAGGAGCTCATCGTCGAGTGAAGTCAGTTTCCCTGAAGTGATTAGCAGGTGCCAAAGATAACGCGCACCGTCAAGAAATATAGCGAAAGTTGAGCGATATGACCCACTACGGCTTCCAGGCCTGTACGAAATGTAGGATTGTGGGTGTGTGTATGCGCGTGCGTGCGTGCGTGCGTGCGTATGTGAGGGTGATAGCGGTGATGGCGCTTGTCCCTCTATCTCATTATAAATAAAATCTCTGGGAAGTTGTGAGGACATCGTGAGCGAAGCTAGATTTCAACAAAGAGAGAATGAAAAAGATAACGAAGATAGCGAGAAGATAGAAAGGTGAGGTACAAAGGAGACTGGGAAGAGTCCTGCAGAATCTAGACGACAAGAACTGTGGTGGGTGAGATCACATATATGAACATATATGAGGCAGCGTGACGACGATCCACAAAGATGGAGCTCGAAAGGATGACTGGTGGGGAACGGTGCGAAGGAGAACATAGGATAGACAGCGACAAGGAAAAGGACAATAATACGAACGAAAGAGAGTGTTTCTTGTTCCTGGAAAGACGACGGTTAAATGAGCTGCAAAATTCATCACTTTCTTTGCAGGGCGGTAAAAATTTAGTTCCGCTATGTTTGACGACGGTCCGCTATGCTTCGAGCGCTTAGCGCCTTTTTCTCTTTCGTGGCAGGGTTAGGGCTAATCCCTCGAGTGGCTTCAATGGTATCATAGTCGCCAGGGTTTCGTGAGGATTCAGGGCATGTGCGAACCTGCGATGCACAAGTCGGCCGATTCCTTAGAGATTCCGGCGGTTCTGACGAGCTCCCACGAACTCCGTACATTCAGAATTCACTGAAAACGCAAATCTGTTATGACATCTGGATTTTGTAAACAATCGACTTCCGAATTCGTCGTTCTTCGTCTTGCACTAAGCACGGTCTAATAAGAAATCATGAGAAAATATCCTAAAGATCTGAGCGAGATATATATAACAACAAATTAAGTGTGTACTTTTTCTATTTCACATTATAACTGTAAGGGATCAAGAATGAGCTGTATCAGAAGGTCAGTACAGACTGTTCACATATACGTTCCACCTCCAGATCAAAAAGATGCATGACCCTATCTGTGCCGCAATACGGATACGTGCTGGATTAGGAGGGGTTAAAAAAGATTTTGACAACTTTCCGCTCGTTTTGTACATCTGATGTCTTATGAACCCCAAAAAGTAGCTCCTGGTTTCACACTCAGACGGTGCTTCCTCGGCCAATTCGAGAAACGATTTACCTCATCAATTTTTTATTTAAATATATATATATATATATCTATCTATCCTAACGTTTCCAGATCAGACATCGCTAGACAGGTGTAATATTTCCTATGTAATTAGTTTTCGATCTCATCTGATTAACAATTGCTCTGGCTAATGCGCTAAATGATGTATGCGTTCCTTGCATTCCACCTTCATTCTCTTTTTAAGAAGAGTAAGAAACCCTTTTGACCTAGCTGGACCTATTACAGACCTAAAATTCCTATAGAACGAAAATATCCTGATTAGATGGTTGATTATTAGAAGTTACCGCCACAACCACGTTGGCGAGAGTGCCCTTTAAGTTCGACTAGTAAGTGTCTAACAATAATGCTCTTCAACGACCGGCTCACCCATAATGGTTCCCAGACGGTTACACTCGGTCGCTATATAATAGTCTGTAGATAATAAAAAAATGAAGAGACATTTTCAACAACTGCAGGCTTGATAGCAAGCGAAATCCGGTGCCCTTGTTCGTTCAGTGAAGCAGGCCGATGTCATTTTTCTCGTTGGTTGTTGCCTACCTTGATTTCTATCGTACCACCCTGCTTGTGTTCTAACGGTCAGAGCAAAATAACCCGCCGATCCGCTAGCATCGCCTGTCGTTTGCTTGCTGTTTTCAATGAACAAAGTACTAACAACTCGATTTTCAGCCCAGAGCTCATTTTATCTTAGAACGTTCTTATCGGTAGCAATTGACAAAGCCCCCTTAAGCGTTACTCAGGGCAATATCTTCGATCATCTAGTCTGTAATCCAAACGGCAACGTCAAAAGGTGCTGAAGACAACACCGATAGAAAACGGACTGAGGGAAAATCACTGACAGTCGAGATAATGCCCTATACTCGAGTGATAGCCATTGCCTATAACTTGTATGTAGATTCGATAAGTCGAGGTTTCTGCGATTGGTGAAGGGTATTGTTGAGTTGTACGTTCTAAATCAGTATAAGGATTTTTTGCCAGTGAATTCTATTTGGCTAAGAAAACAAAAGCTACATAATAGAGAGTACAGTATTGGTGCTCTATTTTACCCTATATAGATCTTCGTTCTCTTAGATGCAATATCTCGAGATTATAAGCAGAGCATTAATCAAGTAATCTGTAACGTAACCCGAGTGCTGCAGAAATGATGCGGAAGTGTTTGTTAGCGACTAGGTCATTCAGACTGAGAACGATTGTTAACTCACAAGCTGTTTTGTTCGCTCGCGGCGTTACGTCGTCTATCCAGCGTTTCAAAGTCTTCACTCGTGACAGCTATGAAAATAACCGGTTGTAGCACCGGTTGTCGACCACCGATACTGTCGGAGTTATAAACCCGAACGAAGTTAAGCCAATAGAACCCAGCGCTCAGGTCTTGAAAAATCTGGCTTCGCTTCAAAGTGTGCTTCTGCTGCTGCTCTGTTCGGAGCTTGCGTACGCATCACTTTGTCGGAGGCCCTACGGCGGCTGCGGAGCTGCGGTGACCGTAGTAGAAGCGTCATTACAAGCGAATCCATCTCTTCAGCTAGTTAGCATTAGCAGTTGCTGGTCATTGTCAAAGCGTTCCTTTCGACCCATACCCCCTTCTTTGCCCCACTGGCTCTATTCGTCCTTTCGCGACTATAACCCAGAACGAAAGAGGAGCTTGAAAGAAGCCAAACTGGGAACAAGCACCAAAGCGTCCGAGAAGTGGGCCGAAGCAAATTGTGGAAAACAATATCCAACAATGAGCTTCAGAAAGATGGCGCGGGTAATGTGGACGCCGAGAGAGCGCATACGTAGAATACTTTTGCGATAGCATAAGGTTACGAAAGCAGTTGAACTTGGTGGCTAAAATTTACATGGATTCCATAATTGCACAGTGGTTGATTCAGGATATTTATGTAGACCTGTAAGTGTTTTATGAGCATTGTGCGACTGACTCAGTTAGCTAAGTTATATTGCCTAGATTGTTTATTCATTATTGCATTCTTATACCTTTGGTTACTAGAGATCTAACATGGCGGGGATACTCTTAATCTGCCCATTTGTTTTATCAGTGTCTGCGTGCATAATTAATAATTCCTTACGCTTCCACGGATCGTTCAAATTATCCATTTTTTCAGGATCTAAATTTTTTTACAATTTATTTGTAGCATAAGGGTGCTGACTTGTGCCGTTCATAGCATTCGGTAATTTGCTAGTATTTTACGATTAAAACTCTCTGCGGAACAAAATCGCGTCACCCTCTGTTTTGTGAAGCTGGGGAAACGGTCGGAAGAGGTTCGAGGCTATCTTTTCACGCGAATGTAAACTTTTTGTTAAGCCGATAGTTGGCAGCATCGGTGTCATCTGCAGATGGACCCGCCCTTTCCGTGTCCTCTGCGACGTGCATTGCTCACGGTAACAGCAGGCCCTCCTGCTATTGCTTTCGTAGCATCGCCGCGATCGCTGATATCCACGAGAAACTCCATCCACCCGTCCCAGCAAGTTCACTCTTCTCACTCAGCAACGTAACAGCAGCAGCAGCAGTTTGGCATATCAACACATTACTACAGCTGAGCGCGCAGCGTGTAATGAGGTACTTGGCTGGTTTGTTTACTAGACCACGTTACTTAGCAGTAGGAATAGATTAACTTGCGGTTGCCAGGCTGCAAACCGGCCAGCTCCATTGTCATAGTCGGTATAGGGCAACACAGCAAAGCTAAACCATCGTCATCGTCGTGACAGCCATCCCCAGACGACAGAAAAGAGGGCAAAATGGGGAAGACACGCAGAGCGACGAGTCTATCGTCGACGAGAACTGTTGAAAAGTCTGCGCCCAGAAGCGACGATTATGGTCGTATTGTAAGCGAACGTTCGATACTAGATCGGCAGCACAGCCCCAGACGCCTTGATACGAGCAGCCAATGGAGAGGCTAGTGCAGACTAGCGACGCGCAAACGGCGTGTTGCGCTTAGCTGCAGCCAGCGTCAGCAACCCCAATGACAATATGGATAAATTAGCCATCGGGAGTAAAGAAAATTGTTGGACACAAAAGGGGCTTCCATTCATCCCACGAGGATTGCCACTCCACCTATCCCTTCACTTAGGGCTGCTTTTAATGCCACTAGTTTTGCTAGTGCGTGTTAGCGACGCACGGCTTCTGCCAGCCACGCGATGAGATCCCGCAAATTCCATCGTTTCCGCACCTCTCCCCCACACTCGTTCTCGATGCCATCCTAGCAGCGACCATTGCATAGCTTAACTTTGTTGTAGTAGGACAAGTTTAGGATAGGCGAACAAAGAAATTGTTCAGGATGATCACTACTCGCAGGCTGTTTTTTGCGGCCTTTACATAGACAAATACATTTGGCGTCATTTTAAATTTAAACTCTGTTTAATAACCGATCCAAGTTGGTGAAAGAAACGGCACATCTGCACAACTGGAATCATTAAGAATTTTGAAATCTTTGACACAATCTACCGGAAATGGTAGTGTCTGGGAATGCACAATGACACGGGACGAACGATTTCTAGGTCTATTTGCTGGTTAACAAAATCCCAAGGCACATCCATCTATGTTTTTTCAATTGCCAATCAATATACTGGCAACTTTTCTCATCATCGACGAATTCATGCTGTCTATGTATATGTTACAATGTCACGAGCTTGAGGCGAGCTAAGCCTGTAATATCGTAAGCATTCCTTCTACTATCTGCGGCAAAAAGTAACGTTCCTGTGAACTGGCGTAATTGGTAGATGTACTTAGTTCAGGCCTGTGTGTATTATCTAATGGGTTTAATTATATTACTTTTAAACTGGAGCCAAGATGCTTTCTAGTCGAGACCATTGCAGATTACGGCAGTAAACACTAATGAACAGTAGGTAGGCCCGAAGTTGCGGTCGCTATGAGTCTCAGTCTGATAACGTAATGATTACCTCGTATCAGTTTGTTGTTATTACGCTGCTTGATAAGAACGTTCGGATTTTTAGCTAGTAATTATTATACATGCATCGTGGGCAGAATATTCAGTTAGAATCTGATTGGACAAAAGTAGACTGACCCCGTTATGATAGTGAAGTTCTCCACAACGCAACTCCATATGCTATGCCACCTGTGTTTTTAATAGAACAACACATTAACATTATACTTTCCTCACAGATATGTAGGCACACTCGATTATGGCAAGTTATACATAATGTACAACGCTATCGCTGAGACGTATATCTATCTTCAATGCTATATTGTACCCCGTAGCAACAAACTGTTCCATAAGTTGTTTTTCGAAGCGCAGCTGTTAGTTACTAAAGGCGACCGGTTTTGACTGGGAACAGTTGCTACGCTCCGCCCCATTACGATAGTGTACACAGTTAATAATGCTTTGCTCGTAGCGGTCCCGTCCACCGACCATCGCGGACAGCAGTAGTGAGTTTGCTTGCAAAACAGAATCACCGCGTCCATCACAGGCAAGTTTTGCTACCGGCCTGACGACACAGCGCTCCACCACAGCTGAAAAACAGGGCAAGATATAGCAGGATCTACGCCTGTGGCGCGTCTTCATGTTTATAAGGAGGTTATGGTTTTAACGGTATGCATCAGTCTCAGCCGGTTACGATGTCCAAATTTGCCATCCATTGCTCGGACACGGATCATAGCCATATGGCCAACCAAGGACACCGCACTGCCATACTGTTAACTAAAGCGTCAAAAGTACTACGAAGGAGGCAATGTAACTGTCAATGACAGCGAACGATCACTAGGCCTCCTTTCTACCGTCAATATGTGAACCATTAAAGTTGTATTTGTCTAATTGCATCTACAGACACCGGCACAAACGAGTGACAAGAAGGGGTGAAAAAAGTGAAGAATGACGACGCGTCAGCTGGTGCAGTGGCCGATGACGTTATCGCTACCGCAGCGCAAAGCGACTAGAACTGTAGATCGAGAAGTGTTGTGGCCTGCAGACAGCGATAGCTAGAACACACGAGGCCGGCCTGCTACAGTGTTATAAGACTCGAATGAATAAATACGTTAAAAAACGACATCGCGCCTACAATAGGGGGGAACCGGAAATGAATGAGGCAAGTATGTTGTTGCCAGAGCTAAAATTCAGGCGGACTGATACTGAGCGGGTCGAGCGGTCTAGCCGATACTGGCCGAACGTGCATCGACGGTGAGTCGAAATTGAGGAGAAACAAATATACAGTGGAGAACTTTGACTAACTTGAAAACAATGACATTTGACGTGCTTCTCGAGCAACTATAATTCTGTGATACGCGCAAGCTTACGGCATACCTCGTTTTCAGCAATGCACAGATAAAATTTAAGTGAACAGCTTGTTATACCTATTGGTATTAGAAAAGTCCATCTCAAATATTGCTTTCACTTTTAAGTATCGTTTTCTAATAACAACGGAAAAAGTTGTGTAGTAGTAGTATTATTATTATATATGAATAGAATCACTGTGTAATTTGTCTAGACAAGTCACAGGCTGAATACTCTGTACAGGTTGGCGCATTGAGGCTGCTTGGACAAAAAAAAAAACATAAAAGCAATAGCTACGAGCGGCCCTTGTGAGTTCGGTTCAATTTTTGCCTTAATATTGCATTTCTCATGGGGTGCTACACTGATTTGTCTTCGTCACCTTGTTCGCTCTGGCAATCGTTTCTCGATCAACTTCTTACTGCTGCTTAGCAATAGGTTGCGGCTAGGCTGTACCTGGCCTTTTGGGTATTTTGTTTTTACTTAGAACATTAGGGAGCCATTTTGCTAGCTAGGTTACCCCAACGATTTAGGATTTCGACCCATTTTATTCCACAACAACCTAATCTGGTCTCTAAGCTTCAAGGGTGTTTCTGAGCGGGGGTGATAATGACGGGCGATCGCCGACACGATAACTTGCGTACAGGGAGTTCGGTGTCGGTATTGCAAATGCCGAAATAGTGGCTTCACTTTCATCTGAATCAAGTATGTACGATTCTCATTTTCGAGATTGATACAGCTGCTTCATTTGGCCTACATATAATAAGAATATATTATATTTAATCAATGTAATCTGTTTTTAGTGTCGACGCACTGCTTCACCAAAGTGATCATATCCAATCACCCTACTCGTAGTGTATGCAACACCGATTCGATGCTTGTTTAAGCCTTCTTTACAGTATCGAAGTGTTATTAGATAGTCTTTTTTTTTGGTAATCATATGTGTTAGCAATGTTATCTCAACAGCCATTATCGCTTAAGTTATCGAAACGAGACGAACAGGCAAACTCGAGTCTCATTAGGTTTATTATCGAAAATTTTTACTTTCGTTTTCTCTTTGATTTGAAATTATGCATTTTAATTGGGTTACCTCTTAACTTTGTGTGTGTACACTTTTTTTTGCGGTTGATGACAAGAAAATCAATAAAAACAACGGCAATATCCCTGTTTACGTCATGTATGTATGCGTGTGGTAATGACAACACTAAGAATCATAATAACAAAATGATCATAAACGCATACAATGTTCACTTGGTGACCTGATACCAGACGAAAGCGCTTCCCATCAAGAATCGAGGCGAACCTCTACGTAACATATCCATCGCGCCTATCATTAGAGGCTAGTTTTTCTTCCTTTAAAGATCAGAGCAAAGGGGAAAGAAAGTGGTGCCCGCCATGCTAGACAATAAGTAACCGGTCTCATTGTTTATCCAGTGTGTACGAAGAAGAAGTCCGTCCTATCCTTCTTTCGTCTTTTTCCTACAGCTACGGGCTCACCCTCGTTGTCTCGCTTTTTTTCCTGTCCTCCGAATTTGAGGCTGGAAACCCCGAAATAACATGTTCGAATAGTGTATAGAACGAAGCTCGGAAACGATCAGGACGCAGCAACGCTGTAACTATGTGGATTAAGCCTGAGAGCATCCGATACCAGCTTGGAAGCATGTCGACGTTCTAGCATTAGATGTATGAGTTAGCCAGGATCTAAAGCCATTGAGGTAACCTTGGCTCGTTTTAGGTCTAATCAAGGTTCCTGTATAGCACTCGATTAGCTCTACTGTGTTTGATGTGGCAGTCGAGCTGCTATGTTGTTTGAACCGGCACTGATTTCAATATTTCGCATATATTCGAAATTGTTTTAACGAATGAAAGCAGGATGCTGAGACCCCTCGAAAGCTTTCGATACTGGGGTATTGCGTCGTTCACGATGCCCGCCGCGTAGCTTATATTCATCACACGACAGTTGTTAACGATGTATTAGGCGCTCTAACAACCTCAACAACATCAGGGTTTCTAGTGTCAACAAAATCGTTACGCTTTTCGTATAGCGCGTTTCTCTTGGCGATCAAGGCTCATCGTCATCGATAATACACACAATCTCACGACGAAGCTAAGCAACGGCAGTGTTCATTGTTGCATAGTGTAATACTACCAACAAGTTATTAGAAAAAGATCGGTTAGTGTGCATCGACATAACGTTGCAAGCATGCAAAATATACCTTTCGCTAACTCTTCACATAAGTAGCTTGAAAGAACGTTAGTTAGAAAAGCTCTCCAACGAACCTGCTTGTGAGAAAAGCCTTCATATAGATATGGAAGCATCGACAGGTCTAGGTTGGTGTATGAAACTGTTTTTATTCGTTTATAGTATTTCGCCAAATGTTTATCAATGGTTATTTCATAAGAGAATGATTAAGGCCACTACATAATATCTCTAATGCGTTTGCTTCAGTTCGAATCAAATCTTCGCCTGCATTTAACTAGCATGTTGATGTGTATGTTTTTATATACTCATTCATTTACATTTTAGATAAAATGTTCATGTTCTAACAGAATCTTTTGTTTTGTTTTTGTTTAATCTATTATTTTACGTGGTCAGATAAGTTGCCATGTATCTGTTCTCCTGTACTTCATCTAGCTGGATGGGCGTATATCTACACACCGGCTTTAAAAACAAGATTCTAAACGATTCTCGGCAGATTTGTTAGATAGAAATAACGATGATTTAAATAAGAACATTTCTGGAGATGCTCTCTATGAATTCCAGTAGCTCAAGCATTCTAAAGTACGGCTCTACCATTTGAGCTATACCCCCTTAAATGTAACAAAAAATTTAACGTATTTCAATATTGCTTGCGTGATGGAAAACGAGAAAATTTGAAAAACTTAATGATCTTTGAGGATGCTGCGCATTAATTGCAGTCACTAGCATATTGAACAATATAGTCTGATCTGTATCACATCTAGTCACTCGGATTAAGACAGGTTTTAATATAGTAACGTCACTAAAAGCATAAATAAAATGGATTTACGGAGATGGTACCGCTCCCAGTGCTTCTCGCATGCGAGCCAGGCGCTGTACCTTCTCAGCTACATCACTTTGGAGGGCACAGGGTTAGACGTACTTCACAATATTATCTGCGTTGTTAAAAACAGATGACTTTTCAAAATCAATGGAGATGCTGGGTATCGATCCCAGTTCCTCTCGCATGCGAAGCGAGCACTCTACCATCTGAGCCACATCCCCTTGAGAGACACATCCTTAAACGTGTTTTAATATCGTTAGCATTACTAAAAAACAAATTCTGAAAAACGCTGGAGACCTCTGGGGATTGTGGGTATCAGATGGCGCATGATAGGCAATCGATGTATCATCTGAGCCATATACCCTTGAGTAATAATTGTTTGTACACGTTTTAATATTGTTTGCGTTGTTAAAAACATAAATTTGAAAAACATTCCGGACCATAGAGGACACTGGGTATCGATACCTTGTGAGCTACACCCTCGTGAGAAACATATGCCTGGATGTGTTTTAATATTGTTAGCGCTATTAAAAACAGATAAATTTGAAAAACGTTGAAGACCTTCGAAAGCGACCCCACTACCTGGCGGATGATAATCAGGAGATGTATCACTAGCTACGTGCCCTTGAGTAATTGTTGGTTGAACGTATTTTAATATTGCTTGCGTTATTAAGAACAGATAAATTGGAAAATCACGACGACCATTGGAGATGCTCGGTATCAATCCCAATACCTCTCGCATGCTAAGCGAGCGCGCTACCATCTGAGCTACACCCCTTGGATTACACACGTACAAACGTATTTCAATATTGCCTGTGTTGTTAAAAACGGATAACGTTTTAAAAACTGGAGATCCTGGTATCAATCCCAGTACACGTCGCATACAAAGTGAGCGCTCTACCGTCTGAATTACATCGCCTTTAATAACACATGCTTAAACGTGTTTTAATGTTGTTTGTGTTATTAAAAACAGGTAAATTAAAAAAAATTGGAAATGCTGGGTATCCATTGCAGTACTTTTGACATGTTAAGCGAGGTGGTACCCTCTGAGCTAAATCCCTTAAATACACTAAACTGTATTTTAATATTGTTTGCATTATTAAAAAGAGATCAACTTCAAAAGTCATTCGAGACCTTCAGGGGTGCTCGGTATTGATACTGTTTCCTCTGGAAGGCTAAGCGAGCGCTTTACCATGCGGGTTACTTCCTCACGAATATTACAAGCTTAAATGTATTTCAATAGTACCTGCGTTGTCAAAAACCGTAACTTTTCAAAGTGAGTGGAGACGCTGAGTATCGACCCTAGTACCTCTAGGATGCAAAGCCAGCGCTCTACCATCTAAGATACATTACGTTGAATATCAAACGCTTAAACGTGTTTTAATATCGTTTGCGTTATTAAGAATAGACGACCTGCTAAAACGTATCTCAATATTGCCCTGTTAAAAACATTTGACTTTTTGAGATCAGTGGAGATGCTGGGTATTGATCCCAGTACTTATCGCGTGCAAGGCGATCGCTCTGCCATTTGAGCTACACCCCCTCGTAGACAAGACGGTCAAACATGTTTTAATGTTGTTTGCGTTATTAAAGAACAGATAATTTTGAAAAATATTCGAAACGTTTGGGGCCTCTGGGTATCGATTCCCGCACCTCTTGCACGTAAGGCGATCACTCTACCATTTGAGTTGCACCCCCTCGTAGACAACATACTTAGCCATGTTTTAGTGTTGTTTGCGTTATTGAAGAACAGACAAATTTGAAAAATATTCAAAACCTTTAGAGATTCTGAGTATCGATTCCCATACATCTTGCACACAAGGTGAGCGCTCCACCCTCTGAGCTACACAACTCGAATGATGTAAGCTTAAATGTTTCAATATGCTTACGTTGTTAAAACAGATAACTTTTTAAAAACGATGGGGATGCTAGGTATCTGCCCAATACCTCTTATATGGAAGACGAACGCTCAACCATCTGAGCTACATCCCTTGAATTGCGTATATATAAACATGTTTTAATATTGTTTGCGTTATTTAGAACAGATAAATTTGAGAAAGCATTAAGTACCTTTGGAGATGATGGGTATCGATGCAGTATATGTCGTATGGCAAGCGATCGCTGTACCATCTGAGCTACATCTTGATGAAACACTCTATGAAGTAAAAAACACCTAAGCGTGTTTTAATACAGTTTGTGTGATTAGACACAAGTTTGAAGAAGAGTAACGGCGTCTGGATATGCTGGGTACCGCCACCAGAGCTTTTCGCATAGTAGGCAAGTGATTTACTATTTGGGCTACATTCCATTGAATAACATGCACTTAAACATATACTTACACGTATTTCAATATTCCCTGTGTTATTAAAAGTAGGTACGTTTGAAAAGACATTACAGAGCTTTGGAGATACAGGGTAACTCTCGCGTACAAGGCGATCGCTGTACCATCTGAGCAACATGTAGTTGATTATATTATGATTAGACGTATTTCAATATTGCCTGTGTTGTTAAAAACAATTTTCTTAAGAGTTGGAGATGCTGGGTATCGATCCCAGTACCTCTCGCATGCTAAGCGAGCGCTCTACCATCTGAGCTACATCCCCTGGGTTGGAACACACTTAAACGTGTTTTAACACTGTTTGCATGATTAAAAACAGAGATTTGAAAAAATATTCAAGACGTTTGGAGATGCTGAGTATCTACCCCAGTATATATCCGATGCCACGCGATTGTTCTGCCGTCTGAGCTACATCACCTTAAGTAGATAACGATTAAACGTATTTCAATATTGCCTGCGTTGTTAAAAACAACGTTAGAAACAATGGAGATAATGGGTATGATAGCAGTGCCTCTCAACATAGGACTGAGGCGCTCCATAATCTGAGCTACATACCATCGAGTAGTGTATACTTAGACGTGTTTTAATATTGTTTGGGTTATTAAAAACATATAAAGGTCATTCAAGGCATCTGCAGATGCTGGTGTCGACCCCACTGCTTCTGGCATAGTATCCGAGCGGTCTATCATCTGAGCAGCATCCTCTGCAATGTATGACACTTCAACGTGTTTTAATACAGTTTATGTGATTAAACACATAAACATGAAAAAGCATTGAGGGCCTTTGAGGATTCTGGAGATCGACATCACGGCCTTTAAATACTGGAGATGCTGGGTATCTGCCCAGTACCTCTTATATGGAAGGCGAGCGCTCAACCATCTAAGCTACATCCCCTTGAATTGCGTTTATATAGACATGTTTTAATATTATTTACGTTATTAAAACCAGATAGATTTGGAAAAGCATTAAGAACTTTTGGAGATGATGGGTATCGTTGCGTTATATGTCGTATGACAAGCGATCGCTGTACCATCTGAGCCACATGTAGTTGATTATATTATGATTAGACGTATTTCAATATTGA